>NC_051154.1:178330826-178630826 GCF_013339745.2 Dermacentor silvarum
CGAAGCAACTGCCGAAACAGAGAGCAGAAAGAAACCTGGACAACAGCGATACCCTGCCAGCGAACAGAACTCCGAATAACGACCCAGCTGAAGCCGTCGAAACACTGGCCTGCACTGATGAAACGCCGCAAAGACAGTGCCCGCTCGGAGTTACCGTCGGCATTCTGCAACAAGATTCTGCTGCCATGTGATGTCACTGTTTTGTGCTTCGCGTGGCACACCGGCACGGAGCCTGTGTGCCAAAGATATTTCCACGCGTGTGTCTCTACAAGCAGAACATGATGGAAATTCCATATTAACAAGACAATTTGATCATGGGCTTGATCTACCCTTCCAAAGCTATTGAGGAGCTTGTTTCGAAAGTTGAGGACACATTTACTGTGTACTTCAGCAGGAATCAACTTCATGCTAAAAGCATGGTCTGCTTTTTACATTTTCTTTAGGGAGCAAAGCTTAAAGCAGTGGGGTGCAGTGAGCATGGTCGGAGTTTGACAGCAAACATAATTAAGTTCTATGCACGGACACGGCTGCACTTCTTTTCAAAAGCAAAGAACATGCAACGAAACACACAAAAAGAAAAGCAGTAGCTTGAAAATGAGGCGATGCCAGTAGAACGACGTACACTGTCTAGCGAAAATGCTTTTGCTTTTGTACATACATTCCTTCGTGGTGCAAAAAAAAAAAAAAAAAAAAAAAAAACTTCCAACATATACGTTTTGAAAGTGCTCATCATACAGTGTTTTTGTAGACCATGCAATTTTGTAAAGCTGCAAT
The DNA here is from genome assembly GCF_013339745.2 of Dermacentor silvarum. Taxonomy (NCBI): domain Eukaryota; kingdom Metazoa; phylum Arthropoda; class Arachnida; order Ixodida; family Ixodidae; genus Dermacentor; species Dermacentor silvarum. The sequence goes on from NC_051154.1 coordinate 178,331,601, forward strand.
AAAGTATGTGCACGAGACGAACAGATTGCATTCAATTTCCTCTCCTCACATTTGTGGGCTGTTGGGTGCCGCTTCTCCCGTAGGACTCCGTCATATTGCGGCTGCTAGCGTAGCTTTCATCACTCTGGTTAAAACCTGAGCGCAGCAGAGACGAAGATGCACATCACAAGCGCACCATCTTGTTTCTGTATCTTTTATCTCAGTTGCGCTGCCGTATGAACGAGGTATGGGCCCACTCGCCCAAACCAAAGATTTATTTCATCATTCGTCACGGTAAGCGTGCTCGCTAATTTGAAAGGTTGTCGAGACCTCAGATTATTGCATGCCTGTTTTCTGAACGAGCGTTCCCTTGCGAAGTATAGCGACCTGCGGAAAGCACCGGTCACTTGCGAGCGCCCGCTGCAGAGCGCGCCGGAGCTCGCAAGCGCTTTGCTTGTTCGGCCGCCTAAAACTTCCCCAGACAACACATCCCGTGGATGCCCCGGAAAGATCCGAACGTCCTAGCTACACCGCATAGGCGGAAAGACTTAATTTTTCCGGGGGGTGGGGGGCTGACCAGCTTTCCGAACCCCACCCATGTGTGTGTGTGTGTGTGTGTGTGTGTGTGTGTATATATATATATATATATATATTATATATATATATATATATATATATATACAGGGTGTTTCAGCGAACACTTTCAAATATTCTTAAAGTTTGCCTGTGGCAGATAGCCCAATTCTAGTTAATGAGCTGGTCTACTCGATGAGGCGGACATTACTTACATTGTTTCGTTCATGTGTGCAACGAACAGAATGGACAGCTGGGTCATCAAGAAACAAATCACCAACTCGTTTATTCTGCCTCGTTATTTATAGTCGAAGGTGGAAAGGGTTAGTAACAGTGAGGGGCGGGTATATGCACGTGGCAATCGTGCATGTAGATAGCGCCATGCGCTTTCGTCAGATATGATACACACAAGAAATTGAAACGCATACTCGAATAACTAACAGAAATTCACTAATTTCACTAAGTTTTAAATTAATTACCTGATAGCCCATATTGCCATTTATAAATTGTAGCCGGGGAGTTCGCAAGGCGCATCCACTTGGAAAGAATTCTCGGGATGACACCAGTTTCGAGATATTAATTCCCGAACTTTGCGGAGAAATGCATTGGCGTTCCAGTTAATTTTGTGCTTCAATGCAAAAAACGACGTTTTGTTAAGAACCTAACTGGAACGCCAATGCATTTATCCGCAAAGTTCGGGAATTAATATCTCGAAACTAGTGTCATCCCGAGAATTCGTACCAAGTGGATCCGCCTTGTGAACTCCCAGGCTGCAACTTATAAATTGCAACATGGGCCATCAGGTAATTAATTAAAACGTAATTAGTGAATTTCTGTTAATTATTCGAGTACCTGTTTCAATTTCTTGTGTAAGTAATGTCCGCCTCATCGAGTAGACCCCCCCCCCCCCCCTCCCTGTAGTCGGCACCTGTGCTACACCGTGGTCCTAGCTTTTAAATGCGTAAGCATTCTATGCATGCCTACCCAACGAGGAAACCAGTTCGTCCCCTCCGTGGCCGTCACTTAAGACGATCGCTTTCAAGATAGGGCCCGCAGCAGCGAGCGAATTGACCTTGTACTGCCTCTCGCTTCAACGCGAACGAAGCGGCGAGAACACAGCGCACACGAAGCTATCGGCTCTCGACGCACTCTTCCCATCACAGATCGTTTTTAAGGTAGGGCCCGCGCGGCTGCGCCATACGTACGCAGCCGCCGCCGGAGTACGGCTGATCACGGTTCATAATGATTAGACGTGGATGGATAAGGCGCTAAAGAGCGATAACTGCCTATAATGACCGGAACGTCTTCAGGGCACCTTGCGCCACCACCAGCAGTAGTTTGCGTCATCAATTCACCTTGCGCGGCCGTCCGCAGCAGTCGCCGCAGCGCTCTCGTTTATACTGGTCGGATCAAGTTTCATAACATTGATAATGACACCGGGCTGCGTGGAGATGAGCGTGACACAATGCTTATAAATGGCACACTGGAAAAAAGAATGTTTATTTGTAGACTATTTTGTTTTAAATATTATAATTATTATTATTACGTATTTACTGTTACCTTCCACTAACGGTTCTTTTGAAGTAACAAAAGGAGATCTTGAAGGCTATGCTATTGTAAGTGCACAGGTGGTGTTGCACCTGAGGTAGTTCGTTTGATACTGAACTGCTTTTTAATGGCGGCCACAAAGATGCAAAATTTCTTAGATTTCAGAGCGCATGAAAGCGCACAAATATCAAAATGGAGTCCTAAAATATGAGTTCTTATATCCAAGCTGCATCATGCATATATTAACCCAATTTGTAAATAATTAATTGCCCTCTAATTCAATGGCAAACAGTAGTGCCTTGGAACACGCCCCGACATCCTAAAATGGTCCTCCAATTATGTACCTGCTTCGTTCTCAGTATCTACTTGGGATGGACAAATGGACTTGATCAGGAGCCTTTTAGGATTAGGGCAGGTCACCCTTAGGATGTACGAATGTCCTGATGCTGACATCCCAATGACTTACCGAGGATGCCTTTGTGTTGTCTGGGTCCGTTTCTGCCCGGTATACAGAGCCTAATGGTGAAGCATCAGTTTTTTGTCGTCAGAGGTTGGCCCGTGTCACTGGAGTGCACGTAAGACAAGATTCGCTGTTTCGCAGGATGTCTTCAGCGCTCAGCCAGTGGCACAGGCATCGGCGAAGGCAGAAGCACGTGCCACATGGGCATGCTCTGCATATGCGCCGCCCAGCTATAAACGAGAACTTCAGTATAACATGCTATGGAATATTCAACACTAAACAAGTTAACAGTAACAAAGTGTCATTATTTATCAGTCTGTGGCCGCTAAAGCAGCATCTGAATGTAGGTTACATATGAGCCGGCTATCCCAAAGATGCACACACGTCCCAAACACACAAACATACTGTCTACAAAAATAACTGTAAACAAGAAGCAAAAAAAGTAAACCAACAAAGCAATAAAAACGTATAATAAAAATGCTATTATATGCATAACTCATGCATGTCATTTTTCAAGTGGTCCAGGCATCAAATGGTCAATTCACATAAAGTTCATAGAAATCTACAATTCAAATCATATTAATGAGATTGCTGTCTACCAGAATATGTCTACCATAGGGTTGCCAAGGCGCATCTCTGTTTGGTAGTGCACGACCATGAAACAAGTACTTTCTTAATGGAAAATTCATGTCTGTCCAAGTGAACTTAAAGCAATAAAACCTGAAATCTGAATAAGGAAGAAGGTCTGCAAGGATGCTTTAAATGCCCATTGCTAATCACCTTACTTGAAAATATTAGCCATTCCTGCAGTCAACTGTTACGAAAGGCTCTGCTTCAGGAGGCACTGGTTTCTGATGTAATGTGTGTGAAGCTGCATTTTTTTGCCGCAATAATAGTTATTGCAATTTATGGTAAATATTTTATTTACAGGATAGATCTCTCGCTTTAGAGTGTTTAATGCTCTTTTTTTTTTTTTTCTAAGAAATATTTTGCATTTGATTCACTATTTGTAGGCAGTTTCTTCCAACTATGGCGATTTATTTAGGTTAGATAATTTCACTATTTTAACACCCCTGCAGTATATGGCAAATCAGTTCTGGGGAATCCTTCAAGGCGAGCAGTGTCATCCAGTTGCCCAAATTGTCATCCACCCGAATGTAGCACAAAGCTACAAAGCACACCCGTATAGTTTTCTCGGAAAACAAGCTTCGCAGTTGAAGAAAAATTCTTCCTGGTTCGGGTTTTTTTTTCTTGGTATTTTGTCCAAGAGAGAGAGAGAAAAAAGGTAAAGGAAAGACAGGGAGGTTAACCAGAGGTTATCTCCGGTTGGCTACCCTGTACCGGGGGAGGGGTAATGGGATGCGAAAGGAGAGAGAGAGAGAAAAATAAGTAAAAGTAAAAAAAAGAAAATCACACACACACACACAAAACAGAACCGCTTCTGTGGGCACTGTCACGCAGTCTGCGAAGGCGTTCTCGTGTTGCATAGTGTCAATGTTCCATCCTACGTAACACAGTGCAGAGTCACAATTTGTCACTGAGTCCGGTGTCTTTTAAATAACGTAGCAGCGCCTTCAGGGCGGCTCGCGCCGTTGTTTGTGTAGGCCAGCTACCAAGGATGTTCTTTTCTGTTATTGGGCGTTTGTCCAGCTGATCAATCGTCGCTGAGAGTGCTGCTCTCTGCGGGTTGAAACGAGGGCACTCACAAAGGTGTGCGATTGTTTCGTTGCAACCGCAGAATTCACAAAGTGGGCTATTGGCCATTCCTATAAGAAAGGAGTACGCATTTGAAAATGCTACTCCAAGCCATATACGGACTAGAAGTGTGCAGTCCCGTCATGGAAGGTTGAATGGAATACGGAGCTGTAAATTAGGGTCCAGGGCATGAAGGCGTGCACTTGTGAAATCAGATGAATTCCACTGCATCAATGTTAGCTCACGCGCAAGCGCGGAAACTTTTTTTGCTGCGTCGGCTCTCGAAAGAGGAATGGCAATGCAGTTGACACCATCATGGGCAGATCGGGCCGCTGCGTCCGCTCGATCATTGCCATGTATGCCACAGTGACTAGGCAACCACTGGTATATTATATTGTGCCCTTCATCTACTATGCGATGGCGTACTTGTCTGATTTCTGCGACGAGCTGCTCATGTGATCCATGGCGCAGTACTGAGAGTAAACTCTGGAGGGCTGCCTTGGAGTCACAGAAGATTGACCATGGATGGGGTGGTTCCTCCAGAATAAAATGAAGAGCCGCACGGAGGGCTACCAGCTCAGCAGATGTCGTTGATGAGACATGTGACGTCTTTAGCTGTATCTTGATGGATCTTGTTGGAATCACCACTGCGGCAGCTGAACGTGTAGGTGTGACTGAGCCATCGACATAAACATGTACGCGGCCACTGTGAACCTCATGTAAAAGTCCTAATGTGGCCTGTTTCAGGGCAAATGATGGCATGTGGGCTTTCTTCGTGATTCCTGGGATGGTGAGGCGTATGTCAGGGCGCATATTCGGCACAATGCCCGACTACCTTCCCACCATCTTGCATCTTTACCTACAGAAAGGCCACACACAACTTTCAGTCGTATAATTGCTGCCAATCGTACCTCATTTCCATCGAACTACATGCCTGCAGCAAGACCATCCTCACCGTTATGGTGCCTTGTCCAAGAGAATTTTTCCCTTTCATTTCACCTCTACAGTAAAGCTCCAGCAGAACCAAGCTTCATTCAGGATGGTGCGCACAATAAGCTAGTGCTGTTAATGCACCTACGAATCGCAACTGTTATTTCGTTCACAAGGCAAGCAACTTAATCCTTTATTCAAATTAAAGCCTGTACCTTTAACTTTAAAGGGAAACTAAACACATCTAGATACTATGCAGCCAAGCTCACCAAAGAGACTCAACAGCTAACCCCAAACGCATGGGTCAGATTTATCTCACTACTGCATGTAGCAAACTACAATTTATCCACATTGGAAAACGTAATTGATTGGTGCTTCAACATGTCCAACGCGTCATTTCCATTAAGAACAGAGATTTCATAAGCAAGAAAATGACGTAAACATAGTATAGGATTGTGAACATATGACACCGAAGTACTCATGATAATATAAAAGTTACATACATTGCATTTCAGAATGATAAAGCTTGGCCAATTTCATTAGATTTCCTACATAAGAACTTTACACTACTCTGTTGGGGCTTTTTGCGGCAGTAAGGCAACCCTCTCTGTCCAGGCAGGTTTCTTATTCAAAGAGAGCAGTCGCCGGTACAACACAATCTCCAAGACTGCCAGAGCAGCTTAGGTTTCCCTACGTAAGTCACTCCCTTCATTGCGACTAATTTGAATTGTTGAAGATTTGTGCAGTCTCTTCAGTCACAATTTTCTCTGCAACCGAGTCATCTTATGGCATAAAAAAAATGTTGCAAAGTTATCAGAAAGGTAATGTAACATTGGAGATTGGTTCAATGTTTGCCTTTAATCCCTTCAAGCACTGCATGCACAATTGTGCATGCCAAGACAGTGCATCAAGAGCAAAAGATCTGATGAAAAAAATTATATATGAAATGGGTCCAATATATCTTGACAAACTTCCAATTGGGCCTTGCACGATGTTTGTTATTTTAATTAGTAAGTAAATATTGACGCGAGATAGGCTGGCACCTGCGGCCGCCGGCCGCTGCAACGAGAACGACGAAGTGTGTTCTGGAACGCGTGCTCTCCGAGTGTCAGCCTACATTGAAAAGAACACCGTTTTGCCAAGGTCTCGAATGCTATCTTCGTGACATTTTCTGGTGGAGGTGCGGGGTAAATGATACGATCGCCCGAGACGCGGCGTACTCCTGACTCGTCACCAGTGCGTAGTCCGACAGAGCTCACCCCGGTACACGTCCGTACCAGCCGTCGTCTTCAGGGGCTCCAGCCACAGCACGGTCTGCTACCTGATCCTACCAGGACGATGCACCAACCGTCTACTGCTGCGCTTGCCGCGCCGACACAGGTCCTTTTGCATCAGCCGCAAACACCCAATGTGTTCCACGGAGGTGCTCTTGAAGACGTCGAAGACTGGCTCGACCACTTCGAAAGGGTAGCCGAATTCAACGATTGGTCCCAAGAGCGCAAGCTGCGTTATGTGTACTTCGCTCTCGGGGATTCCGCAAAGACGTGGTTCGAAAACCACGAGACGACACTGACATCGTGGGACGAATTCCGTCGGCAGTTAGTTGCCGCCTACACCAGCGCCGACAGAAAGGAGAGAGCGGAGTTGGCGATGCAGGCAAGGATTCAAGCCCCTAATGAGAGCGTCACGACATACATTGAAGATATGGCTCGGCTCTTCAGACGTGCAGACGCTTCAATGCCCGAAGACAAAAAAGTTCGACACCTAATGCGAGGCGTAAAGCACGAAATCTTTGCCGACCTTATCCGCAACCCACCGACTACGCTTGCGGCCTTTCTCGCTGAAGCCACTGCAATGGAAAGGGCACTACAACAGCGCGCCAGGCAGTACAATCGAAATGTGACTTCAATTTCGAGCGGCGTCCCTAACGTGACACTGGGAAGCGACGTCAGCGACCTGAGAGAATTAATAAGAGCGGTCATAAGAGAAGAACTCCAAAAATGCAGGCGGTCGAGCCCCCGGTCGCGCGACTTTCTGTGGCGGAGATGGTGCGAGACGAAATCAGGCAAGCCATCCAAGTTCCTGAACGCTTCGGGGCACCACAGCCGCAGGAGCAAGTTAGGATGACATATGCGGAAGCCGTACGACGTCCGTCGCTGTATAATACATCAAACGTCGTGCGCACCACGGAACAGACAGAAGTCGGGTTCAGCCGTCGTAATGCGCCGTTTATCAACGAGTCCAGGCCAAGAAAAAGTGATGTCTGGCGCGCTCCTGACCACAGTCCGCTCTGTTTTCATTGCGGCGAAGCCGGCCATATCTACAGGACGTGTCCCTACCGACGCGTGGGTCTCCGTGGGTTCTCTCCGAATGCGCCGCGTCCACGACCTGGTGAGCGTCCGGTGGAAATCGAGAGCTTCCTGGCGAGTCGTCCCAATTTCTTCGAACAGCCAAGGCACGAGCCTCGCTCGTCGTCACCGGCTCCATCACGATACCGGTCGCCAAGTCCTACCTTCCGTCGAGACGCCCCTAGGCGCCGTTCGCCCAGCCCTGCAAATCGGGAAAACTGAGTTCAGCGACCTCCGGAGGTGAGGCCGCTGACGCCGAATGTACCGAATATCCTCCATTACGACGCAAGCGACGACAGCGACGACAACAGACCGACGTTCAAACGCACTCAGGTGATCCAAGGCACGTCGTAACATCGGATATACCAGTCAGCATAGACGACGAAGAAGTCACAGCTTTAGTCGACACTGGCGCGGACACCTCTGTTATGAGCCGAGAACTTGCCGCTAAACTGAAAAAAGTTTACACGCAGTGGACTGGGTCGCAGGTCCGTACTGCCGGAGGACACCTCTTAAAGCCCGTGGGCAGGTGTACAGCACGAGTGAATATTCGCGGCTTTACGTACGTCGGAGATTTCGTTATCCTGCCGAGTTGTTCGCGAGAGTTGATCCTTGGGATGGACTTCCTGCAGGCTAATGGAGCCATCATTAATTTGCAAGAGTCGCGGGTAACGTTTTCGACAGCGCATGCCATAGCAAGCAACAAGTACGACAGTCATGACAACGCCTTGCGCATCGTCGACGACAACGTCACGTTACCGCCGAGGAGCAGCGTATTAACCCTTGTAAACTGCGACGCGTTCGACGACAGTGAGGGCATTGCCGAGGCAAATATTCCGCTGCTGCTCGAACGGTATATCTGCATAGCTCGAGGCCTTGTTCAGTTGCAGAGCAAGCGGTCACTAGTTCTTCTGACGAACTTCAGCAACGAGTTTCAGCACGTCCCTCAAGGCACGGCTGTCGCCTTCCTCAACCAAATTGCGGACTTCTCCGACGTCGGCACTTTAGAGGTGACTTCCCCAGACGTGACAGATGCTACCACGCTTTGCAGCCGCATTCACATTAATGCCGGTTTGTCGGAACAACAGAAGCAACGACTATTAGGCCTCGTGAGCGAATTCTCTAGCTGCTTCTCTACGGAATCTAAAGTTCAGCGCACCTCCGTTTCGAAACACCGTATTTTCACAGAGGAATCGGCGCGCCCAGTTCGTCAGCATCCATATCGCGTGTCGCCAATGGAAAGAGAGGCGATTAAACGCCAGGTTAAAGAAATGCTGGACGATGACGTGATTCAGCCTTCGACAAGCCCGTGGGCGTCCCCCGTTGTTCTGGTAAAAAAGAAGGACAATACACTACGCTTCTGTGTCGACTACAGACGGCTTAACAAAGTCACCAAGCGCGATGTTTACCCTCTGCCAAGGATTGACGACGCCTTGGACCGTCTACGTCATGCCCAGTTCTTTACCTCGTTAGATCTTAAGTCAGGGTACTGGCAGATCGAAGTCGACGAGCGCGATCGCGAGAAAACTGCATTCGTGACACCTGACGGGCTATACGAATTTAAGGTCCTCCCATTCGGCCTGTGTTCCGCTCCCGCCACATTCCAGCGAATGATGGACACTGTACTCGCTGAACTGAAGTGGCAGACATGCCTCGTCTACCTGGACGACGTCGTTGTGTTTTCAAGCACGTTCGATGAACACCTGGCTCGGCTGAAGAGCGTTCTTGATGCTATCCGCAAGGCAAACCTCACCATCAAGCCTGAGAAATGCCATTTTGGTTTTCAGGAACTCAAGTTTCTGGGACACGTGGTCAGCCCCCAGGGCGTTCGGCCAGACCCTGAGAAGTTGGCTGCCGTTGCTGAGTTCCCTCGTCCTACAGATAAGAAGGCTGTTCAGAGGTTTTTAGGACTCTGCGCCTACTACCGTCGTTTCGTTGAAAGTTTCTCCAAAATAGCTGAGCCTTTGACGAGATTAACACGCCACGATGTGCCTTTTCTGTGGACGGAAGAACAAGAACAGGCTTTCACAGAATTACGCGAACGACTGCAAAAAGCTCCGGTGCTCGCGCATTTTGACGATGATGCTGAAACTGAAATCCACACGGACGCCAGCAACATTGGTCTCGGAGCCGTTCTTGTTCAGTGGCAAGACGGTACGGAACGTGTAATCGCTTACGCGAGCCGTAGTCTCACAAAGGCAGAGGCTAACTACTCGACCACTGAAAAGGAGTGTTTGGCAGTCGTTTGGGCCATCAGTAAATTTCGACCCTACCTGTATGGCCGGCCATTTCGAGCGGTCAGCGACCACCATTCACTTTGTTGGCTTGCCAATCTCAGGGATCCATCAGGCCGCCTCGCTCGTTGGAGTCTCCGCCTACAGGAGTATGACATAACTGTCGTCTACCGATCTGGACGAAAGCACAGCGACGCTGACTGCCTGTCACGTGCTCCGATTCCACTGACATCATCAGATTTGGAGCAAGATTTGCCGTTTCTTGGTGTCGTTGACACGGTGCGGATGGCTGACCTACAACGTGCGGACACAGACCTGCTTGCTCTTATCCAGTATCTTCAAGGAGCTGACGTTGTTATCCCACGACCGCTGTCACGAGGACTGACATCGTACTGTCTGCGGAACAATGTCCTTTATAAGAAAAACTTTGAAAACAGTCAGGAAACGTTCCTTCTCGTCGTCCCTACGGCATTGCGCCAAGAAGTTTTGCAGGCATGTCACGACGACCCCTGTGCTGGACACTTAGGCTTCACCAGAACACTAGCACGCATACGCCAGCGATACTACTGGCCACGGCTATTTTCGTCTGTTCAGCACTATGTGAAAACCTGTCGTGACTGCCAGAGGCGTAAAGTACCACCCGTCAAGCCCGCCGGTCTCCTCCAACCTCTGGACCCACCTCCAGCGCCGTTCCAACAAGTGGGCATGGATCTCCTAGGTCCATTCCCTACGTCATCTTCGGAAAACAAATGGATAATTGTCGCAACCGACTACCTAACCCGTTACGCCGAGACCAAAGCTGTACCCCGGGCAACTGCTGCTGAAGTCGCCAAGTTTTTCGTCCTCAACATTGTACTGCGCCATGGTGCACCCGCTGTCCTCATTACTGATCGCGGTGCAGCATTTACAGCTGATTTAATACAAGAGGTGGTCACGTTGACGCACAGCAACCATCGGAAAACCACGGCTTATCACCCCCAAACTAACGGATTGACAGAGCGCCTTAACAGAACACTGGCCGATATGCTCTCGATGTATGTTGATGTAGAGCACAAGACATGGGACGAAATTTTGCCATACGTGACATTTGCCTATAATACAGCTGTGCAGGAGACCACCCAGCTCACCCCATTTGAACTTGTCTATGGACGTCGCGTCACGACACCTTTAGACGCCATGCTTCCAGTAGGCGACGGCACCACGACAAGCGAGGGCGCTGATGACTTTATCCAGAAAGCAGAAGAAGCTCGCCAGCTTGCTCGGAACCGCATCCGTAGCCAGCAGAGTACCGACGCCCGTCGTTACAACCAGAGCCGACGGAATGTCCAGTACAACCCCGGTGACCACGTGTGGGTGTGGACACCTGTCCGTCACCGTGGGCTCTCGGAGAAATTGTTGCGACGATACTTCGGACCATACGAGGTTGTGCGCCGGCTTAGCGATGTGAATTACGAGATCCTGCCCCAAAGTGTTGATCCTCACTTGAGCCGACGACGTCCCCACCCCGAAGTTGTACACGTAGTACAGATGAAGCCGTACTACACCCGCGAGTGAAGTGCACCTTTCAAACCCTTCGCCGTCCTACGCAGTGTTGTGTGGTTATCCTTCGTTTTCTGTGACCACATTTGCCATTAGAGCTGACTTGCCCCCTTATGAACTTTATTCTACCCAGCCGACCGGGACGGTCGCTCTTGAAAGGGGAGAAATGACGCGAGATAGGCTGGCACCTGCGGCCGCCGGCCGCTGCAACGAGAACGACGAAGTGTGTTTTGGAACGCGCGCTCTCCGAGTGTCAGCCTACATTGAAAAGAACACCGTTTTGCCAAGGTCTCGAATGCTATCTTCGTGACAATATTACAATTCATATAGGCGATACTATAACGAACGTACAGACTCGCGTGAGGGCCGCAATTTTTTGCCGCAATTTTGACTAGCCTTACATGGGACCGGGCCATTTTAGTTAATTTTTCCGACTACGTGTATGAAATCCGCCGTAAACCTCCGCGATCGCCTCCTCTCGCCATCTATAGTAGTGTACAACTTTAGAGGGCACGCACTCTAGACTGACATCATGAGCCCGTTGGCCGGGCTCATGAGCCATCTACTTCAAAGGTAGATGGCTGGGTGTCTGCCCTCAGTGTCAGTATGTTGCCATGTAACGAGTTCCCTTTTGTTTTTTATAATGTTTTACGTCAGGCACATTTTTCAAGTAGCTGGATAGATGCTTTTCAAGTATATGCTACACATGAAATAGTTGATGGTGTCATGTCTGGCATTTCTGTAGAGAGTTCTTGCATAGAGCCCACATTCTGTAAAATTGACAAGATCCGCTGCAAGATTGAGAATTCTTAATTCGTTCTGCAGTTGTACGCTTTTCACGATTCTGAAGATGGAAGGAATGCAGTTAAATTTTCAATAGCAGAATTCATTGGCACCTTAAGAGGTTGCGCAATCAATATGAAACTCGTAGGTCAACTTAGGTTCAAGGATGTGCGTCCTATGAACCAGATGTCACCGACTCCTTCGAATATGGCCAAACTAGAAAATGCACAGCAGCTACTGCTCATTCCAGGCACTTATTGTGCCATTAAGAAACATTTTAAGGGAGGTCAGCATTACTATGCAGCCAAGCTCACCAAAGAGACCCAACAGCTAACCCCAAACGCATGGGTCAGATTTATCTCACTACGGCATGTAGCAAACTACAATTTATCCACATTGGAAAACATTCCAATTAATGTCCTGTTCCTCTTAAGTGTGTATTTTTAACACATTGGTCAGAAGCTGAAGACATAGTACTAGTACAAAACAGGCAATAAAGTATTAAAAGATGCTAACTAGGAAGAAGAGCGATCATGTAAGAAAAATAAGCCATGGCTTATGTCTGGCACTGAAATTGAAAGAAATAGTGTTAAACATTTGTATTTTCACTTCTTTGTCGGGTTGGCTTACATTTTTGAGGATGCAGTTTATTTCTTTGTTTTCTCTTTCTTAGGTGGGAGCTGTGAAAGAAAGCCATCTTACCCAGACAACACTCGACATCCTCAGGACGTCCTCAAGTGGTACAAACGTCCTCGCAGTTTTTACGACGTCCTCGGTACGTCCTCAGGACGACATTCACTGGTTCATCCTGAAAACATCTTCTGCAGGACTTTTTAAGGATGTCTGATTGTCCAAAGAACGTCCACTGCAGGACCTTTTGAGGACATTTAGTTTTATGTTAGAAGAGACCATGAAATTGAAATTTTTACGATTATTTCGGTTGATGAACGAAAAATTAGGGGCTATACTTCATGTGAGGTCGTTATTACGACCATCGAGCTCGATTTTTATATACATTTTTTTATGTGGACTTAAACTCTGATCAACTGGTCTTGATGCCTTACAATTGTGTTTGATGGAACCATTTTTTTTGGCAACTTGTATTGCTTTGAGTACCCGCGAGCGATAACAGTTGTGGGAGAGTCAACCAGCGAGGTATCCCACGATGTCAGCGACCATGCCACCCCATTTACTTTCCTTGGGGCCACATTGGCCCTTTTGATTTGAAAAGTCAAGCCAAGCCAGTCCAAGCCAAGCGCAGCATTGAAGAAAAACAAGGCAGCGGACCGCGGTAAGTCTCCTGTTTTTCGGGGTGGCAGAAAGCGGAACGTAGATTTGTGCGGGGAAGAAATGGACGCATTAGCACATGTTTTCACTTAGCGAACAGCGTGGACAGGACCTTCATTAATTACATTGTGAATCAGACGGCTTCGCGCGACTTTGCCGCGGAGCTCTTTGTGTCGGATGGAACGGGTGCTGCAAATCGCGATGTCGCTTTGTCCGTAGAACAAAATATCACCAAAGCTATTGCCACAGGTTTGTGACATTTTGTGCTTGGTCGCGATAGTGGACAGTTTCAAAGTGATGATTTCAGCGTTTCTGGCGGTCGCTTCTCCATGGTTCAACGGCGCTGTAACGTCCCTAGCCTCTCCGCTACCACAACTGCCTTTCCACACTACTTTTACCGACAAGAGCATTGTTGCAAACACCCAAGCAGTCTGAGATTTTAGCACTGGCCGGCGGCAAATATCGCGCTATCTCGGCCTCAAAGGTAGATGTTGTACTTTTTTTTTTTTCTAAATCTTGTCACGGCTAAGGAAGTGAAAAAGTATTATTTGTTATGGAAGAAACGATTTTCCGAGTGGATTGATTATGCCATAAACAGCAACATTCAATCGGCAGAGGTTGCTTTGGTGCTTCGTACAATAATTTTGTGCTGCAGTGCTTCCCAGTATGTGGCATAAACTGTTTTGTTTGTTATTTCTCTGTGTCTGAACGTAAGTTGTTTATTGACAATGTACTGTTTATCATTTCTTTCAGTGTCTCCTATGGGCTCTCGCTGTTCTCTGTTTTCGGACGAAGACATTTCAAGCGGTGAAGTCTCCTGGCTTTATCATGCTACTTTCAACCTTGACATGCGCCGTTATTAAGCGAAATTAATAAAATAGGTTTGTGTGCATCGCTATGGGTCTACGTTTTCATTTCGTGTGGCCATATACCGAGGCCTGTGCAACAGGGCTCAAAAGTATGCTCTGTCAAGCAGTAAGTGCATATTGCAGTTTTAAGCCTGAATTTCTCACTTAGTGGACGAAAAACAGTGAACTTCAGTGAACAAAATAAAAGAATATTTACTGGGCGCAGCGAATGCCTAGGTCTTCAAAATATCCTGAACGCGTACTGAAAAGATCCTCGAATGCTTCCTGAGGACGTCCCGAGTACGTGCCGAGGCCGGACATGTGGACTTGATCGGGATGTTTTGAGGCTCATGCGGGGACGTCCTGAGGACGACCTAACGTACTCAGTTGTACGTACTGAGGACGTCCTGAGGATGTCATTGTGTTGTCTGGGTATACACTCAAACAGCAATTCTGCTCACTTCAGACAGGTAAAAAAAGATGCTTTCAAGCAGTGCGCATGAACAACAAGGAATTGTTTTAAGATACCAAGCAGGAAATGTGAGAAAAGGTTTGAGAAAATACGGAACATCTTTAACAATTATAGAAAAATTAACCAGTTGTTCAAGTGGCTCTTGCATTGACCTTTCATAAGTCAAGAATGCCTAAGACATGGTCATAAAGACAATACTTGTTCAGTTTATTCTAAGTTAAAGGGCTCGAAATACAACAAAGGTCCAAAGTCCCTATTTTTCAAATTTGGTAAATTATTCAAACTGTAGCAAAGGATCTTCTGGACTTGCAGAGCTAACTGTGAGCTAGGTCTGCTAGCATTTACATGCAGCAACAAAATAATATCCTAATTTTGGGGGACCGAACACATGAAAAATTAATACAGTAGAGCTCTGCTGATACTTTTTTGAATAAAGGTAATGCACAAAACAGAGTATTCAAGAAAAGAAGTGACCTAAATGGGGTTTCAGAGTTCTCTACCATGAACACATTACCATGAAAACTTTATAAACCGGAAATGTCTGAAGTTCTGCTGCATATATATGTGCAGAATTTCTTCCGTTAAAACTGCCACGAAATAAACTCTATCATTTGCATATTTATTTTGGCAACTTGTTAGCAGTGAAATCTTACTGGAACAAAAAATTTTGCAGTTTGTTTTGCATGAGAACATATTAAGCATTTCTAATTCCCTGGCTTATCTGGTTAATATGCCAAACATCTGTAATTTGCAAACGTGGAAATCGAAAAAGACAGTTTGGCCAGCAGAGAGGATTGGTGTTGCTTTCTATATATGGGGCCCCCTTGCTTTTTTGAGCTCATTATTTTATTTTATTCACAGCAGGCAAGTAATACATACATTAAGCAGTGGAGCTGCTCCATGAACTGCATAGGGCCCCTGGCTGCATAGTAGGTACCCACTCAGATCATTGATTTCACTTTTGTGATATGATTTCATGATGTGAATTCACTTAAGTGAATGTGCTTGCACATAATAGTGGTTTTTAATCTGTACCCCTAGAGAAGTACCAATGTCAGATGTGTTACCATGCAGAATAAACCACAAAATTTAATCTCCATGTGCGATTTGTAAAATCAGAATTGCCAAAGTACTATATAAAAGTCATATTAAGGTTCAGCACATGATGGATGGTTAAATACAATATGTAATGCTTGAAATAAGAAAACCAACCAAAAAAAAAAAAAGACTGCCACAAGACTACTACTGACAAAAGCTACAAGTTCATCTTCATTCGCCTCTGCAATGTACAACTTGAAAGTCAACAATGCAAATGAAATATCAGTATAAATGCTGCTTTTATACACACAGACTTCATTCATGTTGATGCAGGATGAGAGATCTCTCTATACTAGCAACATATCACTCAGAAGTAGCTCCTTTGGTTACTTCTCTGTTGTCTGCTCACATTGCTAAGCAGTACTCCATTAGAGGACAAACAAGATGTGCCACCACAAACAATATCACTTGACACTAGCTTAACATCTGCGGCAAATGCACTATACAAGGTCTGTCCCAAAAGTTCATGCAGTGAGTCAGAAAGAAAGTGGGAGAGGGTGTAGCGGCACACTCTCTACACTCAAAAGGACCTGGTTTTGATCTCTAGTACGACAGACAGAGCCGGACTGCTGTATGACAAGGCAGAATTTTATGCAGGCACTTTTTTGTGCAATCTATCTTTAGTCTTTGTCAAAATGGAAATAAAATCGACAACCGGATGAACCAAAGTATCAATATAAAATAGTTTTGTGAAATTGGGCAAGAGTGGTGCAGAAATTAATCAAATGCTGCAAAACGCCTACGAAAATGATACCCTAAAGGAAAGACCTGTGTTCAAGTGGGTGCAACATTTTCGCAATGGCCGTGAAGACTTCAAGGATGATGCAAGATTAGGAAGCACCTCCACCTCGTGTGAGTTTGAAAACATCTATTGCGTGTGTTCTGTCATGCTCAGTGACTGCCAAATGACTGTTATGACGATATCAGAAGCACTTGGTTTGGGAAAGTAATCCATGCACCGGATTTTGACTGAAAACTTGTAAATGAAAAAGATTTGCACCAAGATGATGCCGAAACTGCTCACTCCTGAGCAAAACGTGTAACGAAACCAATGGTGCATTTATTGGAAAACTTCATACAACAGTGATAAATTCTTGCGAAGGGTCATCATTGGCAACGAAACTTCGATTTACGAATATAAGATCGAGCTGAAGTCACAGAGCAAGAAGTGGAAAAAGAATAATGAGCCAAGGCCAAAAAAATGTGTGGAAGAACGAAGAAAAAAAATCGAAGTCATGTTGATCATGTTTCTTGACTGCCATGAAATTTTGCACCATGAATTTGTATCTGAAGGTGAAACTGTCAATTCAACTTTCTAGACGGAGACCGAGTGCGACCGAATTTTTCGAAAGAGGGGCACTGGATTCTGCACCACAATAATGCTCCTGCACACTCTGCATTGAGCATGTGAGTTTTTGGCATGTAATTCCATCACTGTGCTGCAACACCCTCCCTACTCACCAGATTTAGGCCCTTGCAACTTTTTTCGTTCCCAAATACAAACTGCTGCTCCAGGGAGGGTATTTTGGAGATGTGACGACAATTCAAAAAGCCACAACATCGCTGCTGAAATGCTTCCAAGGATGCTTTCAAGGATGCTTTCAGCAATAGAAGAAGAGGTGGAACTAGTGCCTTGTGTCTAATGGGGAGAATTTTGAAGGTGACCACATTGATGTATCTGAAAGTTTCTGAAATAATTTTTTTTAAACGTAGTGCCAGCACTTTTGGGACAGACTTCGAACAAAGCTGAACTGGCTAAACATAAGCACTTTCTTTTTCACTAAGTTAACTTTTTTCCAAAATCCAAATCTGTTAAACCTGTTTAAAAATGGTGAAACCAGCGCCACAGATAAGTGCAACCAACATTTCTCACATAGTTCCGGCTTCAACATCTGATGCAATAAGACAGCTATTTATACACTGAAAACCTACTGTGGCAGCAAGTAGTCAAGACAGAGCAATAGGCAAAATATGGCACCCAGCATATGTAAACAAACTGCCGTGCATGGTAAGTTTTCACATTAGCTAGCCAAAACTGGACATTTTGTGTCCATCCTGCAGCAACAGCAGGTAAGCTCGAGTATTCACAAGGCCCTGCAGGAAATTCTTGAAGCATACTAGACTTTCTTGTACCCTGTAAACTACAAGTGTAGCTTTGCCAGCTAGCAGGTTTTCAAGAGAATAAGTACTTCGAAACTGGCACTTTGGTATCAAAACACAGTGAACTGGAATGTTGATGCATCCATAGTAAAACCAGCACAAACAACTGTGTGTGCTCTGTATATGTAAATGATCCCAAATACAGTAAGTACTGTTATTTCCACATGAGGCAAGGGGGGGGGGGGGGAGGGGAACGAAAAATATAAACCAAGAAGGGTTGCCTTGTAGGATTCAAAGTAACTGCTGTATGTTATCATTGCACAATGCTTCAAGTTCTTGCTGAATGCAGACTTCTGGCAAAAATGAGTCTCTCAGAGGTGATCCTTGGACATTGGTGTTTTTGGCCACACTTGCACTGAGAGGCTTTGCCCCATGTACAATGTCTTCAGCAAACTCCATGTCTTTTCTTTGTGATTCTTCTGGCTCACTTGGAGAATATGATTTAGCCAAAACAGGCTTTTGATACCTGCACATAACATATATAAAGAGGAACAGTGTGTTGTAGATGCACTAGAAGCATCTACATGTCAAAACTATGAGCACAATTTTTTTTATAATGAGTTTATGATGGCAGCAGATATTTCTACAAGCAACATATAGTAGTGCACAACCCACATGCATTTTTTCACACTGCAAAAGAAGGATCTTGCTGTTTCATGTTGGTACGAAAAGTAGCCTAACACTTAATATCTTAAAAATGGATGGAATTGAATTAGCAAAATATACATGTAAGACAAACACACACCACAATATTGTGGAGAAATGAATTGCAAACAGGATAATTCAAACATGAACACCCTTCCAAAGAATAGTGAACCCTGCCATGAATCCTTTCAAAGAATAGTGTAGGGCACTTTAAAGTTCTAACCAAGAGCACTAATATGTCCCCTACTTCAAGTGGCAATCTTACAACATCTTTGCTCTAATTGACTTTGTTTGCTTGATTTTTGCTTGCACATGATATATCATACAGCGACTGAGGCATATACAATTACAGAAGTAGTTGGCAGGGTATCAGCATTCTTTTGTAGATGGCAGCCAAACATAATGGCAGATATGAGCCAACAATGTTAAAGGGACAAACAACAAATTTTTATGGCATCTATTTTTCTAGTGCAAAAGAAAGCTTACTGCACAGAGTGCCCCAATCATGTAGTGGTTATGCTACAGGACATTTTTAATAAGACTCTTTAGATATACAATTCTGATGAAGTTTATAGTCCTGTGTTGGAAACAGTGACTTTGGGCACACCAAGTAGTACAACAACAGTTAAGTTACAAGTGAGTGCAATATCAATTGTACACCAGCATGAGAGGTGAGCCGACAACAAGTGCGACCACAGCCTCAAGACGATTCTCATGTGGCTGTGGTCAAACTCTCTTTAATGCTTTAGCCATTTCCAAGCCAAGTTTTTTCCATTAGTGCTCTTCTCACGGTGCCACCACCACTTGACGGCAAAATAAGTTGACAGCATTCCGTATCACACAGGGAGACCGCAGAATGCTAGGAGACTCGCAAACTTGCACGTGCGCAAAAGCTCTTTAAGGGGACCTGAACTGCCCCTCAGGCTTGGTGAAAAAACACAGTCCGTTGATAGCATACACTGCTGTGAACATCTCAGCCAAATTTTGCAGTCGTGCGCGGCAAGTGGAGCTCAGAAGCGCAGCACGAAGTCACCTTTTCCTCAAACGCTCTCTTTTCAACAGAAGCCTGCTCCTCACTCTTTTTGGGCTGCTTTATTTCATAATATAGCAGATTTTCATACGTGGCTGCTATTGGCTAATAACGGACACCAATCAAGAAGGGTGTTTTGATCAGCACGCTTCTTCCTACTGTTACTGTGTATATTTATTGACGTAGTTTAATAAACAGGCTGAAGTAAGCGAAAATCTGATTTAGAATTTCAATATGAAGTATGTACTGCCGGAAGAAGACAACTGTCGTCTGCTCATGCTCGGCCGCGGCCGCCCGGGTAGGACTTAAACTTTGGCCACCCTACTTATCGGTGATGTAGCCATCAGGTCTTGCTGATTTTGACTATGTTTGAACACTCCAATCGCCTTAAACCATGTGAAACTTAAGCTCAGACCACACGCACGCTCGCCAGCGTGAGCTCACTCCTGACCGCTCCTGGCTAGATGCCTTGGCAGACTTTGCTTTGTATCGAGCTACTGATAGCACTTCAAAATGTGCAAGTTGAATGCAGGTACTGTACATCGGACAAGCCGGTGCAGGACTAAGCTGGTCCGCATCAAGTAGCAAGGCCAAACTGGAGCATATGAGCACGAGCGCGCAGTTAGGCCCTGTCATGCACAAAGCAAACACTGCGCTACACACAACAGTTGTATTGCTATGGGAAACTGTATAAATGAAAGTATATTTACCAACTATTTACAGCGAGCTGTAGCACTGCCAAGATGGTGGAAAGACAATCTTTTCAATTCTGTTAACGTCATCTTTGTCCCACTGCGCGCAGTCTCGTGACATTAACCTCTGGCCGGAAAAGCGCTGACCCGGCGCCTAAGACAGGGTGGTGGGGGAAAGGTATGGCTTGAGGTGGGCCACGTGTACGACGTCTAAGGAAGGAGAAGACGTGGTAGGATTGAGCGGGGCTATTTCATGAGTAACGCCTGTCAATTGTCGCAGGACGCGATAAGGGCCAGAGTATCTCTAAAGTAGTTTCACGGCCACTCGATGAAAAACGCACGGTGCGGCCTGCCGCGTTGCGGCGCAGGCAATGGGCGAGAGCGTGGAAGCGGAGTTGACAGTTGTCGCCGCATTTCGCTAGGAGGGCGCCAGTAGTAGGGGAGGGCTCCACGCGACGCGCGGGCGGGAAGGAGCGCGCGTTCAGCGGGTAGGTCGAGATAGTGGTTGTTTTTCTCCACATGAATCGCTCGCACTAAGTGTTACTCAGGACAGTTTGCACATGTGTGATATTTTATGCATTAGGCAAAATGCCGCGCAACTGTTGTGTGCCGTTGCGTTCCACGAATGCATCGAAGGACCCGCAAACACGCTACCACGAGTTTCCCAGTAACGCAGAACGCAGGGCAGCATGGCTGCGAAACATTTCCCGTGAAGGACCCGGCGGGAAGGGAACAGTATGGCAGCCGAATGACAGGTCCCTGGTGTGCGCCTTGCATTTTACGGAGCAGGACTACAAGAAGACCGACAAGTTGAGGATACGTTTGCCAACGGCTGTGCCAACAGTGTTCCCCGGTTATCCAAGCTACATGAGCACGAGGAGCATGATTGCTCCGAGGAAGAAGCGGCCACGCTTGGAAATAGAAGACGATAATGCGCAGTCGCGTGCCGAGCGCTCGGGCAATGCTGCTTCAAAAGACAGGCCTGTCATTAGCCAAAACGGCTCTTCAAGTGACAGCACTGAAGCCACGACGCCCAACAACTCCGAACTAGGGAATGAAACGTCTGTAGAAATTGCAACATTTTCAGATGCATCATGTCAAACTACATTCGACCTTGTTAAACTGACAGAAGAAGGTAAAAAAAAAAAAAACGCGCTGCTTCCAAGTGAAGATCGCTCGTATGAAAGGAGCACTGCAGGCCCTTCAACAAAAAGTGAATGAGGCTGAGGAGCGCGCACAGTTTTATGAAAATAACACGGACATTGCCTGTTTTATGAAGGTGCTCAATGGTGCTGCGCAAAGTGACAAGACTGTCGAGTTAGTTAGAAACCAAGTCCGCAGTTTCTCGACGAAGAAGCCCCACCATAGTGACGTCATTTTAAGGGAATGTGTAATTTGTAAGGCATGCTCCAACAAAGGTTATGAACATGCAAGGTCCAGAAATCTCTTTAAGCTCCCTTATCGCTCAACACTCCGGAAATATGTAGGCCATTCAACAGGTGAAATCGGCGTCACTTCGTTGATAAAGGAGCGGCTGTGCATCGAATTCAAGCCTGGTCTCACTGGTCTCACTCTTACGAGTGCTTCTTGCCAACTGGGCAGGAAATGTTAATGTCTGTTGAGCGTCTCGTACGCTTGGCTCAAAAACCTCTGGCCAGGAAAGTGCTGCGCCTGTGATTACAGTAACACAGTGATCCTTTTTTCATGCACGTGCAATAAAGCAATTATGACTCCCCTGATCTTCACAATGCTTTTGTTTCTAAGGTGTGAGCAACAATGATTCCGGAAATACAACCGCACCTGTCAATGAGCGACTCTCCTGTTGCAAAAATAACTGTAGCACAAACATACATTATCGAGGGTGAACAGCGCAACGGCAACAAAAGAGAGAAAACATGACGCGAAAAAATCGCAACTCGCACGAGCAACCACTTCAGATAAAACTAACACTTGCTATATTTAGGTTGAAGCATCGCCGACGCACATTCGGTAGGACGATTACCAATATAGTTAACGCAATAGCAAGTTTATTGTAACACTTAAAAACTAACAAGCGCATAGCAGCTGCGCTGTCAAGCCGCGATGCGCCACAATAATTCCGGCGCTCTCGCTTTCGGTCTACCCAGAGGCTCCCCTACTGGTGGCGCCGCGGCGGCAGCCCGGAGCACTAGGCGCGCCACGCAGTATTTGCTCCACGCGGCAGGCCGCACCGTGTGTTTTTCATCGAGCGGCCGTGGTAGTTTTTCAGAAAGGCCAACGCGCCGAGACGGGGACCAGACAAGGACAAGATCACCCGCACTGAAGCGGGCGTCCCGGTGGTGGGCGTCGTACAACTTCTGCCGTGACTGCAATGCAGAGAGGCGAAGACGGGCAATGTAGCATGCCTTTTCTGCTGTAGCAATGGCGTCGCACGCGTATTCAGTAGGCAGTGCATCAGGGGTCCAAATAAGTGTGTCAAAAGAGGGTGTTGGTTCTCATCCATATAGAAGATAGAAAGGAGAATAGCCGGCGGTGTCATGGCGTTAGGACTTATACGTAAAGGTGACAAAAGGTAGCGCAGTGTCCCAGTCATGGTGAGCAGACGAAACATACATAGAGAGCATATCAGTGATAGTGCGATTCAGACGTTCAGTAAGACCGTTCGTTTGGGGGTGGTACGCAGTCGTAAGTTTGTGTTTGGTGACACAAGAACGAAGTAAGCGATGACTTTAGATAAGAAGTAGCGACCCCGGTGGGTGAAAAGCTGACGAGGAGCGCCGTGATGTTAAATCACGTCTTGCATCAAGAAGTCAGCGACGTATGCAGTGCAACTGGTCGGGAGAGGTCTTGTGATGGCGTAACGGGTCGCATAATCTGTAGCAACGGCAATCCATTTATTGCCAGCGATGGAGAGAGGGAAGGGACCGAGAAGGTTGAGGCCAACACGAAAAAATTGCTTGGCTGGTATGTCAATAGGCCGGAGGAGCCCAGCTGGAGGAAGAGCTGGCCTTTTCTGGCGTTGGCACGACTCGCAGGTAGCGACATAATGGTGAACAAAAAGGTAGAGACCAGGCCAGAAAAAGCACTGCCGTACACGGTCGTACGTCCTGGAAACACCTAGGTGGCCAGCTGTAGGGACATCATCATGCAGTTGCTTGAGTACGGTCGCCTGAAGATGTACGGGAACGACGAGTAGTAGTTCCTGCCCCTTGGGGTGCATGTTCCTGCAATATAATGTGCTATTTACAATGTTGAACAGGTGAAGTGACCGGTCCGACGAGCCAGACTGATGAGGTCATTTAGAAACGTGTCCCGCCGTTGCTCGGCACCAATGTGGCTGGAAGCAGCAAGCGAGAAAAGGCTGGACGGTGTATTCTCCGTGGTAGCCTCGGGGGCGTCAACGGGGTGCCGAGAGAAGCAGTCGGCATCCTGGTGTAGTCGGCCGGACTTGTACGCCACAGTGTACATGAATTCCTGGAGACGCAGAGCCCAGCGACCTAGATGTCCAGTGGGGTCCTTGAGGCTCGAAAGCCAGCACAGAGCGTGGTGGTCAGTGGTAACAGTAAAAGGCCACCTGTATAAATAGGGGCGAAATTTGGTAACTGCCCAAACAAGAGCGAGGCACTCGCGCTCGGTAATGGAATAATTGCGCTTGGCAGGGGAAAGAAGCCAGCTGGCATACACAATAACTCGATCACAACCACGTTGGCATTGGGATAAAACAGCACCAATGCCATAGCCACTAGCATCTGTGCGTACTTCAGTAGGAGCATTCGAATCAAAGTGGGCGAGAATCGGTGGGGTAGTGAGTAGCGTGATAAGGTGTGAAAAGGCTGTGGCTTGAGCGAGACTCCACGAAAACGGAGCGGAGCGTCTTTCCTGAGAAGATCTGTTAGTGGACAAACTATGTCTGCAAAATTTCTGACAAATCGGTGGAAATACGAGCACAAACCCACAAAGCTGCGAACATCCTTGGCACAAGTTGGTACAGGAAACTCGATGACAGCACGAACCTTGGCGGGATCGGGACGGACGCTAGACGAGATGCCCGAGGATGGTAATTTGGCGGTGACCGAAGTGGCGTTTTGAAGAATTAAGTTGTAGCCCAACCGCACAAAACACCGACAGGAAGGATGAAAGACGTGTGAGGTGTGTGGCAAATGTCGGGGAGAATACGATCACGTCGTCGAGGTAGCACAGGCAGATAGAGCATTTAAAGCTGTGCAACAGCATGTCCATAATTCGCTTGAACGTGACCGGGGCATCGCACAAGCCAAACGGCATAACTTCGAACTGATAGAGGCCGTCAGCTGTAACAAATGCTGTCTTTTCACGGTCCCTGTTGTCGACGGCGATCTGCCAGTACCCAGAGCGCAGGTCGATGGATGAAAAATAAGTCGCGCCGTGAAGGCAATCAAGAGCGTCATCAATTCGTGGAAGAGGATAGACATCCTACTTGGTTCTCTTATTAAAATGCTGATAATCAACGTAGAATCGCCAACTGTTGGCTTTCTTTTCAACTACCTAAAACAACAGGGGAAGCCCACGGACTCGCGGACGGCTCAATAATGCCTTTTGAAAGCATCTTGTCAACCTCTTGTTGAATAACTTGGCGCGAATAACTTGACCACCAAGTTGAAAGCACCATCAGCAATGTCTTTCAGGACGTGGCTTACTTTGTCCGCCTCAGTCATGGTGGCATCAACTCGGCGGCAAAGGGCGATAACGTCAAGGATGTACAACACGTACGACTCTGTGGGAGATAGGGCGCGACAGGAGAGATCTTTCAAAGTGGCGTGCTGGCGGCCAATTGGTTTGCCAAATAGGTCACGAAGCTTCTGCTTACACAGATCCCAGCTGGTCAGCTCTGTTTCGTAAGTGTCAAACCAGACGTGCGCTGTCCCACTGAGGTAGAAAGCAACATTGCCAAGTGTCACTGTCGGGTCCCACCAATTGTTCGTTGCGACATGCTCGTAATTCCCAAGCCAGTCATCGATGTCGACGTCGTCGGTGCCACAAAAAGAGCCAGGGTCGAGGGGTTGGATCAAGACCACTGGCTGGGGTGCCGGTGTTGCGGTTGACGCAATATCCCCGCCTGTTGACAGTGGAACTTGCCAGGACACGTCCACTGTGGAGTTCCGTCTTGAGTAGTACCCAGCACCTTCACCAAAATGCCACGGGATATGGTATAAATGAAAATATATTTACAAACTATTTACAGCGAGCTGTAGCATGCACTGCCAAGATGGCGGAAAGGCAATCTTTTCAATCGTCATCTTCTTCACCCCAGTGGTCAACGTCGTCTTTGTCCCATTGCACGCAGTCTCGTGACAGTATGTAGCTCTGGGCCGGTATTTTATAGCGATGCCTTTCTGATGCTAATGCTTTTTCACGCTTTTCGCGCTTGGTGAGTGGTCAGAGCGACGGTCCGCTGACGTTATAAGTGGGATCAGCCGGCCGTGAGCGGTGGATGTTAAGACTAGTATAGAATAAAGCATAACTCATCGCTACAAAATACCGGCCCTGGTCTGCTACGTAGCGTAGATACCACCTCTGCCGCAGGGAGCCATGGCGAGTCAGCTGGCTGAGCACACTGCAGCTCGCTGAGGACAACCGCATTTGGCGCGTCGTAGGCGTTAAAATTGTAAGTAGTAGCATCTACGTGAACATCCAAAACCAAATTTGAACTGCCCACCATGCTGACATTCAGTAGGCAGAGCGTTGTGGGCACGCCCCACTTCGCCATAGCCTTTGAAGTGCAAGGCATTGAAGAAGAAGCGGGAGCACTGTGAATGGAACGTTTAATTGCCAATAACTCCGCTTCTACTAATGCATTGAAGCACTTTTTGCAGAAAAGTATTTCTGAAATAGTCTACTTTAACGTCAAATGCATTTTTCAACTTCGATAAAAAGTGGTTCAGGGCCCCTTTAATGCGCACTGTCATGCAATGAGGGAAGCACTGTTTTATCGTTTCACTCAATACCACAAAAGCAGTCTTCTATGTTATCATAAACTTTCCTTACATTATAATAAAATTAGAAAAGAGCACAAATGTACGTAGATACCTGCCAACCTGTAAACTTTAGAATTCATAAAAATAGCGCAAAGACAACAATGAGGGGGGGGGGGGGGAGGTGGCACACATTAACTTTGCTCTGAGGACAAGCTTTTTCTTGGATACATCCACACATTATAGCGATGATGTACCTTTAAACACAGCCCAAAGCAGCAGCTAGCTTGGAACATCAGAGAGTGACAACATTGTTTTCAGATTAGTGACTTTATCAGTGACTCTGCTGCTAGGAAATTCGTCTGCTTCAGGAACTTGTCTCAATAAACTTGCTCCAAGCAGTTACCACTGTGGTATATAGCATCTTGTGCTGCTATACAAGAGGGCGGTGGAGGTATCATCACAATTTCCTTTTTGCATGCATTTTTTGTAATCTTGCAATACCCCGTATTTTTCAAGCAATTTAAAGGGGCCCTGAACCACTTTTTATCGAAGTTGAGAAATATATTTGAAGTTAAATTCGACTAATTCAGAAATACTTTGCCACAAAAAGTACTTCAATGCGTTCAGCAGAAGTGGAGTTATTGACAATCAAACGTCCCCTACGCAGTGCTACCGCTCTTTCTTCAATGACTTGCACTGCGAAGGCTACGGCAAAGCAACGCGTGCCCACAACGCTCCACCTACTCAAATTTCACCGTGGCGCGCAGTTGAAATTTGATTTTGGATGTTTACGCAGACACCACTACTTCAGATTTTAGCACCTACGACATGCCAAATGCGGTTGTGCCTCAGCGAGCCGCAGTGCAGTCAGTCAGCGGA
This sequence comes from Dermacentor silvarum, assembly GCF_013339745.2. Taxonomy (NCBI): domain Eukaryota; kingdom Metazoa; phylum Arthropoda; class Arachnida; order Ixodida; family Ixodidae; genus Dermacentor; species Dermacentor silvarum. Next base: position 178,358,734 of record NC_051154.1, read on the forward strand.
CTCATCGTGGCACCCCACGGCGGCCGAAGTATCTACGCTATGAAGCAGACCGCAGCTACATGCAACTGTAGTGCATATGCGCAGTGTTTGCTTTATGCATGGCAGGGCTTGAGTGCAAGCTCACGCTCATATGCTCCAGTCTAACCATGCTAAGTGGTGCGGACCGGCTTTGTCCTACACCAGCTTTGCCGGCGGATAGTAGCCACATCCAAATTGCATATTTAGTAGCACTATCAAAAGCTCAATACGAAGTGAAGTCTGCTGAAGCGTCTAACCAGGAGCGGCCAGGAGTGAGCGCGCACTGGCAAGCGAGCATGTGGTCTGTTCTTACGTTTCGTGTGGTTAGCAGCCGCGTATGGGAATCTTCTATATTATGAAATAAGGCATCCAGAAAAGAGTGAGGAGCAGGCTTCTGTTGAAAAGAGAGCGTTTGAGAAAAAGGTGACTTCGTGCTCCGCTTGCGAGCTCCACGCAACCTGCACGATTGCAAAACTTGGCTGAGGTGTTCACAGCAGCCTATGCTATCCAAGGACTGTTTTTTCACCAAGCCAGAGTGGTGGCTCAGGACCCCTTTAAAACATTTATGCAAACAGAATTTCGTTTTTGTAAAGCTTCATCCAACATTCATAAAATCGTAGAACAAGCCCAAATTCATAAACATTACGAAACATTCAGGACAGTTGGCAGGTATGCATATACAGTGAAATCTCGATATAACAAACTTCAGGGGACCGCAGTAAATGGTTCGTTATTCTGAAAAGTCATAGTGAAAGACCCAAAATTAACCATTCCGCCCAACAACCCATCAGTTCATAAGTTGCCACCATATGAGCATGGACGTCGCTGTTGGCTCTCGGCCCGCACTGTTGCTATTTGCCATGGATTCCGGCCCCATGCACCACCAAAGCACCTTGTAATAAGAGTGACGCGCTCAAAACAGACGCTAATGCCGATAAGACTACCGAGAAAAAGGAAGCTCCGTGTTGCCTCCAAAACACATTGTTTCTTGTTGTTTGTTTGCTTTTCAGATTCCTTGCCGTGGACACCCCAACTGTCTTGCTCGAGGCGGACACCTGAACTATTTTAAAGAGCAAGCGTGCGTAAATGACACTGCCTGGGAAGTACAAAGTGTGACCGTGTGGCAACCCCGTGAGTACGGAGGTTACATTTCTCTGCGTGCATAGCTAGTACGGCCGCAGAAAGCGCGAAAGAGGTGCACGAAAAGAAGGGCAAAAAAAAAGGAAGAGACATGCCTCCGTTGCTAGGCGACACTTGTCTGGGCGGAGCATACGCTCGCAAAACTTGACGCGTCATTGCCTGACCTAGTGTTCGAACGGTCCTGCGTGTGACAATCTCCACTTCGGGACCTTTTCAGAAAGAACGGCTCGCCTGACTATTTGCTGACACACTGTTACCTTGTCTCATAACGAAAAAGCACGAGACGCGAGCGAAAGCATTTTGCGGTGATGCCCGACTCGATGCGCACCTTCTCGCCTCACTGGTCCTGCTGCTTTACTGAGCTGCATTGTTGGAATATCCATTCACGCGAGGCCTTCGTGCACACTGCGCTTCTGTAGAGCACAAGGGCGCCGTCCTAAACCAGGGACGGACCCATTGCAATGCGCACTGGTGTGTCATCTGCCATCCTTAGGGTTGGCCGGTACAGAAAAGGTGTGCGCGAAAGAACCTGTATGCACGCGCGGGCAACAGAAGTTTCCCTTGTGACATGCCGCTTTCACCGATTCCCGTGATCATCGCGCTGCTTCCGAGTCTTTTTATGAACTCATGGAGTGATTATCGCGGGCGATTGGCCTTCCGAAGGTGGCCGTTCCGCTTTCAGACATGCCGATGCAGCCGTGCCAGCGTATTATTTTTTTTTTCCTCAGGCGCCGTCTCAGGTTTTCCGAACCCATGTGCCACGGCATCCGCTTTATGCGCCTCTTCATCTGCTAGCCTCCTGTTTCAGCTGCTGTGACTGGATACACGGAAACCTAAGAATCCCCAGATTTTGGAATATTAGTTGGCAGTACTGAGGCATTGTAAACATGACACAGAAAATCAATAATGATCGTTATTCTGAAAAGTTCGTTAATGTGGGGTATTGGTATTATTAGTACTATAGTATTATTATTATAACAGTACACTGATGACCAGCTACCTGAATAACAACAAATTTATGTACACCACTCATAAACAATGTTGGGGGGAAGGCCCCAACATTTGGTACCCAGCTTCACAGTAGAGTTCCGTGGCATGCAGTTTTATGTGACTTTCTGTACTGGTTTAAAATTAAAATTGCTTTTGTAAGTGCTAACACCACTTTCAATTAATCAATGCAAAACACAATCTTTTCATTTCCACCATAATTTTACGACACAGTTTGGTTAATTGTTGGTCCTTTTAACTATTGATGAGCTTGGTCACTAGAATTGAATGAAATTGAGCTAGTTAACAGCATCGTAAGCCAATACACCAAATTTCATAGCTTTGTGTTATTTCCTAGAGACTTAGAGCTTGGATAAGCATTAAGTGGCCATGCTTGCTTGGGAAATTACCATTTTGGTATCACAAGAAGGCTTGTTATATGTATGCTTTGAATTATCTATTCCTCCACAGTCTCCACAGTTGATCCTACTCTGGAGTTTTTATTTATTTATTTCTGTCATTTGCATGTTTACAACAATAACTATTATTCAAATCACAACACTAAATTTGCATAATTGTTTTCTCAAATTTTTCAGTTTGATAGAAGCTAAAATTTGAAAGCCAGGTTCCACAGTAGCATTTCCCACTGAATCTCATCCCAGAAACTAACCTAAAATCAGGTATACAATGTAGAAGTACCCAAAAGATGTGAGTTCAAGCATTTATTACGATTATCGAGTGGCCATGTTCGACCTCCTGCTTCTCTTGTCTTCTTATCTTCCTTGACGGCCTTGGTATCCTACTTTATTTTCATCTGCTTCCGCTCCTGACGATGTAATTTTATACATCCTCCTCGTCTTCTGTCTTCATTCCTCCGTGGATAGTACAGAAGAATGTTTTGAATTGAAGCTTCTTCTTTCTTGCTTCTCAGTCCTTCATAATAAACTGCTTTCAGGATTCCTTGTTGCCTTGAAGTTTTGGTAAAAAGATACAGGCCAGAAAATGGGGTCTTTGAACAAAGGCTCTTTTTCATCAAAATAATATCTCCGGGAGTTATATTCGGTATCTCGGACCGATTCAATTCGTTAAAGTTTCTTTTCACAGTGTGTTGGTCCCTCTGCGGATGCTAAACAGACAATGGCTTTTCCCAGAGAGTAACCTTGTCCATAATCCCTAGTTCTTTATCTGCTACAAGCTACACAGATGTTGCAAAAGCTGAGAAATGAGGGCTGCATCCAACAACCTGCAGTGTAGGAATGGTTGTGATGTGAAACAGCTGCTTCCAGTGCACACTTGCGTATGACTCTCTCTGCAAGGGAATTGGCTTTTGGATAGTACGTGTCCATGTCACCCTCTTCTAGATGACACTGCCATTATATACAAGGATAAGCGCGAGAATGCAAGATTATTAATAGAAACTGAGCAAATCCTCTCGGCCGTTGACCAATGTATCAGCAAACCGTCACTATTATTGTCGTCGAGAGAGTTAGATTATTTGCATATGCCGTGAAAGCTGACTGCATTTGCAATTCATCATTTAGGGTCTTGGTGTTTTCCTGATGCAACAGCTTTTGATTGCTTTTATGCCATCATGCGCTTATCTTCAGAGTTGATATCGCTGTGCACGTGGTTTTTGTGTATAAGTACGACCGGTCCCGCAAATAAATTTCGTTGTTGATAGTTAGCACTTGTTTTCGTCTTCATTTCTTCTCGTGTCCGTGTTTTTTCTGCGTTTCAAAATACCATTCCATGTTGGAACCAGGCCCCAGAATTTTTCCACCTGAATGTTGTACTCATATATATCAAACGGTGTAACAAATGCTGTGAATTTCTAGGTTTCTTCTTTTAAAGGGACTTTTCAGTATCCATTACATAGGTCTATTCTTGAAAAACATTTGCAGACACCTGTCTCATCAATTATTTCTTGTATGTGAGGAATAGAAAAAGGGAAGAGTTATGCTTGCTTGCTAATTAATCGATAGTCTGTGCATAAGAGGAGTGATCCATCTTCCCTGTGTACGATGGTGATTGGTGAAGCAAATCGTGAGGTTGATGGTTTAATGATCCCAGAATCAAGCATTTCTTTAAGCTCTTGGTTTAGCCAGTACTTCTTTTCCTGACTTGGGCTATATGGCTTTTTCCTCACCATGGACACATCTTGCAACTCAAATGGAACTTCTATAGCAGTTGTAGGTGATCTATATGTGCCTACACATGAGTTCCAGGAACTTAGAGGCAACATGTTCAGAACATGTAATGGTTTTTGTTTCCTTGATAGTATTTCCAGTTCTACGGTGTTCATCCATAGTGATCAAATCATCCAACAATATATTTATCTTTAAAAGATTCATGTCTAGTCGTGATAGCAGAAAATCAAATTCAACCAAAGACAATACCAAACATTCTGTTGTAATCTCATGGTCTCTCGAACTGACTTTTCAGTGTTAATGTTAGGCTCATCCACAATTATTTTATTTATGAGACGGACTGATGTGCTATCAGGATTGTCATTTTTTGTCCATTTACAAGCACAGGGACAAAAAGAATGTTTGCCTTAACAAGACATACACTCTCGTTTTGTTTGATTGCTTGACCTTGCAGCTTGACTTCTTAACTGGTTCCTCACATGCGGTCAAGCTCCCTTGTGAACATGTGGCGATGCAATGATGCATCCACACTGACTTATTGTGCACTTTGCATTTTAGTGAGTATAGAAGGTCATTTATGGTGGAAGGCAACTTGATTTGGACTAGTTCCCGACATTCATTTCTAATTCCGAGCATTATAAGTGGTACTACTGATGACTTAGGAAGACTTAAGTTCTGCTACTTGCAATAGACAATGCTTTTCGAAAAAGTAATCCAAAAGACCCTCATCTTTCTGGTTATAGGCGATCGCCTTGTCCCACATATCAAGTGGAATACCTCAAAAAGCACACAGAAAGCTCTTCCTCCATACTTTCCACAGCTGCTGCTTGTGCTTTGTGATGCAAAAGTCGAACCATTTTTTAGCGTTTCCGCCGAAGTACTTCCGCATGTTAAACACGCTATCAATATCAGTGCACCAGTTATAATGTTTGCAAGCGTACTCATACAAGTCAAACAATGTAGTAAACAAACGATGCATCGTCGAATGGTTCAGGTTCCACTGGTAATAGAACTCTCTTGTAGTTTGCAAAAGCATTTGTGAGAGCTTTCTGCTGCTGAGTTTGTTCTATATGGATTGAGGTGAGCTTTTCACATGCATCTGACAGATTAATGAGAGGCAAAGACTTGCTTAAGGTTGTGCTGCAGTTATCAGGAATACCTTGCCTTGTCCAAAAGGCAAGAGCATTCAGTTCCTCATTGATTCTTGCAGCAGCTTTTGCAATAACGTCTTCCACTGTAGTATTGCCCTTGGTAACAATGACGTCGAGAACAGCCGTGGGGGTCATCTCATCTCATCTCAGCCTGTCATGACTGGCTGGCCTCCTCGCTGTGTCACGTAGAATGTCATCCACATGTTCAAGTCCATTGCTGACTGCACAAAAATGTAGAAGTCTCCAAAAGCTGAGAGCCTTCGAGCATTCATTACGATCACGAGTTGCCATATTTGACCTCCTACTTCCCTCTTCGTCATCTTCTCTTCCTTGAGGGCCTTAGTATCCTACTTCATCTTCATCCACTTCAACTCCTGACGATGGAATCTTATACAGGGTGTCCCAGTTAAAGTGGCCAATGTTTTAAAAATGAACGAGTGTGCTAGGAGGCTCAAACCAACTCAGTGGTCTTGAGGATCGTGTGTCCTAGTCTGTGGTATGTATTTTTTTTTTTTTGCAAAGTCAACTAATTAGTATGAACTAATTGCTGAACTTTTTAAATATTGGCTTCACCAAGAAATTGCCAATATGAAAGTTGTAGATCACATTTAAAAATGGCCGACTGAAGCGTTTGCAACTAAGTACCATTGATGGAACTTCTTGTAATTGCTTTTGAAGAAAGCCCGCAAAATAGAAAATCAACCACGTGATAGAGCCACTATTTTAGCGCCCCCAGATGACCGATCAGTAAAGGACATTGTTTACATGCCTTTTTCCGAGACTCACTCGCGTGCGCTGTTGCGATCGGTGGCACAGAGCGAGCGGCGGTGATGACGGTGTGTCGCGCTTCGACGTGAAGTGGCATAAACATATCATGCGCTCTACTTGTGGAATGAAGCCCGAACACGCAAGGCAAAAAACGCTCGGGCTTGTGTAAATGTTGACAGCAGAGCTGTTTAATCGGGAAGGAAAATGCAATTGTCATGTTCTTCCATTCGTTCGCGATCATATCTTACTAGCGAAAGTTGTTGGCTACCGGAAATGCCAAGCCCATCCCAGAACTGCTGTAGAGATAAGCGGATTTCACTTCTTGATCGGTCATCTGGGAGAGCTGAAATAGTGGCGCTATCACGCACTTGTTTTCATATTTTGCAGACTTTCTTTAAGGGTACGTACAAGAAGCTCCATCAATGGTACTTAGTTGCAAACACTTCAGTCAGCCATTTTTAAATGTGATCTACAACTTTTGTATTCGCCCTTTCTTGGTGAAGCTAATATTTAAAAAGTTAGGCAATTAGTTTATACTAATTAGCTGACTTTGCAAAACGAAAAAAAATACCGCAGACTAGGACACGTGATTCTCAATGCCACTGAGTTGATTTGAGCCTCCTAGTGCACTCCGTCGTCTTTAAAACATTACCTACTTTTCGCTGGGACACCCTGTATACAATAAGCAGTATGGAAACAATATTTTGTTGAGGGACACAACAGAATGGGTCACATTGTGTCTAAAGTATTTCGAGTGTGTTTTTGAACAGGAATTGCTCAAAAAAAGTGAAACCTGAAAGCTTAGAAGCATTTCGTATACTAGAAGAAAAAACTAGGGCTTATGTGTCGCACTAGCAACTTAGGCCATTTTCATCAAGCAGGGCATAAATATCCTCACTGCCCCCTTCTACCGCCTCATGGCTGCCTGCAAGATCAGAAGCAGCCTATGTACCCTAGTACACTATACAAACAGCATATGTATGCAAGCTTTGCATGTTTTCGTTGAGTTTACTGAGCATCCTTCGTACCAGCATCATCTATCAGGGTTTCCCATTATCACAAAAGTTGTCAGAAAACAGATGCTTTTGGAAAACCTCAAAGGCTATGCATTCTGATATACAGCACTGTGATGCGTTGGTGAGGCTAATAGATGGCTAATCTATTATTAATAGAAGTGGCTATGGCAAACTGAGATTCTTAACATCACCAAAATTAGAAAAGCACACCATCCTATCAAATACATGTCTTTAAAATACAGTAGACTCTCATTAATACGAACTCTACTGAGCCAAATCTTTAGATATGTGAAACAATGTGCGAACACTTTGTTCGTTTTCGATTAACCCAATGCCAAACAAATCCACTTAACGCAAGCCACAAATTCGGTTAAGTCACACTTCAGTAAACACCACTGACACATGTTGCTCAGCTTAGCAAGAGGGCTGTGTTGGTAGACTTGGAAGAGGCAGCTTGGTTAGATGTAAGAGAATCAAATGGTGTTTTTAAGGACACAAACAACTATGGCAGTATCGACGATTATGTGGAAACCTGCAGGGCTAACACCATAGAAACAATAGTTGAATAAGTCTTTGAGGTACCCTCAGGCTCATAATTAAGGTGAGGACACTGCCCAAAAGCTACCAGAACCAGCGGTGTCCACATATGATGCCTCTGATAATGCCCTGAATACTTTGGTGCATTTTTTCCCCAACAACATGCAGGCACTGAAGAATTTTTGAGCAAGCGAGGCACAATGCCAGCACTTGTGACAGTGTACAGGTTTGCAGAGCTCCAGAAAACAATTTCTCAATAGTAGCTCAAAGAGTGCATAAAGCAATCCTCTGTAGCATGCACAATAAATATCTCTTTCTCTGCCTTTTGGTTGTAATGCTGTTTCAGTTACCGTTTTGTGTCCTGAATACTTGGGTGCACCAGGAATAGGAGACTTTTAGTTTTGTGCATCAATTCTGTTAAGACAAACTCCTGATGAGATGAATAGATCTTCACGACACCTTCGAGTTAGCCTTAATGGGAGCCTACAATGTTTTCAATAAACATATATAGTTGAAAATGGGCTTGGGAATTTATTACACCTTTACAAACAACACAAAACATAGTGAGAAAGAAAGAAAACAGTTGGTGTATCTGTTCAGTCCCTTATTGATAAATATGAAATTTGAAACAAAACAAAACAACAACATTCAAACAAGGTTTAGAAACAGCCAAACAAAAAAGTTCAATCATAGTTGTCGTATTTCACCGCTACAGCAGAGTTAGGTTGTTTTGGAAGTGGAACTTATATGTCCCACTGTACACCAAAGGGTTGAGTGGGTAGACAACAAATCACAAAAAAAAAATTATTTCAAAGTTTTGGAAGTGCCACATTTCATTTGCAGTCAATGCAGATTTCTTGATACCTTCTGTTAATGTACTTACTGCTTTCTTCCTAAATTCTACATTCTTTCATGGCAACACCCCCCCCCCCCCCCCCTATTGAGCTTTCTTAAGTTTATTTCAGAGTTTCAGAATTACAATGGCATGGGGCATCAGCATTTCTGCCAACTCGTCCTGATTGGGCATGTTCACAGCATTGTTACTGTTGCTGTAGCTAAACATAAACTGAAATCTAGCATCGTGACCAACTTTTGTAAATTACAGTTAATTTTTTTTCTGGCATCTGCAAATGCAAAAAGTGTGACTATAAGCTGCTGTGTTCCTCCATAAAAGATAAAAGAAAATAAAGACAATTGAAAGAAAGGTAAGGAAATGGTACACAGTTCTATTTTCTTTACTTTCTGCACTTTTCCACTACAATAATGTGTGCCTTTACATGCACTGCACTCACTTTCATACAACATAGGACCTCAAAAAATTTTCATTTTTGGCCGCCCTTAAGCATACTGTTCAATTGCTAATGCTTTTACATGCAAGAACGTAAGCATGTTCTTGCATGTAAGGAATTGTAAAGTGTAAACACACTTTATATGTGTTTACACTTTACAATTCCCAACGAGTACTAAATGCAAACAGCAATAGCATACAAAGAGGTTGCACTTACAAGTATAGGAGTAATGATGATGTGACTACTGAAACAGAGGATAGGGCCATAGCAGCTGCTCCCATCCATGGCAATAAGGCAACACCCAAGGGCATAAAGACACCTTGTGATTAAAAAAGAAACAAAACATACCTTTGAAGGCCAAGTGCAATAAAATTTTGGACTGCGTAAAAAGCCTAGTTTCTGGTAGTATAGATAAAGAGCAGCTTTAGTGCAAAATTTCAACATGAAATATGAGTGGATGCATCACAAAAAAGTGATTAAAATATCGTTTTTTCATACTGAAACTCGAATAAAGGCTGGTATTACGGCTCACCAAAAATGACACAGAATCCAGGATATTGATAACCAGAGCCTGTCACAACCGGCAGACATTGAGCGAATGATGCACCTAGACTGACCAGATGCGACAGCTTGATCAGCATGCAAGCATAGTTCTGCAGGATCTGCTTCATATCAACTTAACACCAGCTGCCTGCATCATCTGCAAATGTGTTATTTAACCCTTCAAGTGCCAGAAAAAAATCCAAAAAAGCATTCAGAAAGTTACACTTTTTTAACTGCTCATCTGGATAGAAAATGTTTTGCATATTCGAAACACATGGTGTCCCACATAACTCGTACCAAAATTTAAAAATATGCGAGTGCCACGCAGCTGGACAGAACCAAGGTAATGTTGTTTGCCGTCTTGTGGAGCAAGTTGGACTATTATTTTCATTTTGCCTAATGACATAATTAGTTATAATTAATTAACTTCTCAAATATTACAAGCAGAGCAAAACTGTCAATAAAAAAATTGAAGGCCATCATGAAAAATTCCCAATCCATCCTTCTGTTGCTCTATACATGCTACATAAAAGTTTTTTCCAAGCCTGAAAGAAGCCTGCAAAAATGTTCAGTAAAACGACTTTATCCTCAATAACTGACTGAATGTGGCTTAAAAAACAGTTGCATGTTCAGATCAAGTGGTGGACGTTGATGTTGGTCATATCTTTCACAACAGCAGCCTTCAGTGAGTTACTCACATTGTGTGGCTTTTGTTAGCCTTCTGCTCAGCAAAAGCCCAAATATAGTCTAGTGGATTTAAATCTTTTGAACAAGGAGGCCATGATGGATGTGACGTGGTTATAGATATTGACAGTTTGCCACACTTGTTTTGTGCAGACCGTGAGAGAATATGCAAAGTCATAATGCCTTCATTCATAGAAACTCTTGACTACAACCTGAATACCATCTAGACTATGCTACAGCTGCTTAGCAATAGCTATCATTGACATTCCAGTGTTCTCATTTACGACGGCCTTAGAAAATGCAATTATGAAATTTAACACCTCAAACCAATACTACACAAGCGATGAGAGATGCTGTAGTGGGTGGGGCTAGGATTAATTACAAGGGTTCTTTAATGTGCACCTAAATCTACGTGCATGAGTAATTTTGCAATCTGTCCCCATCAGACTGAGGTCGCTGTGGCTAGGAAGCAAACATGCAACCTCATGCTCAGCAGCAGAAAGCTACAGCCACTTTGCCACCATGACAGCCGATACAGTGATACCTGCAGGATAGACCCAAATGCTTGGATGACGTCTGAGCAGTGGCAGTGCATTTTTATTTTGTGATTTTAAAAAAGCAACGGATCTTGTCACATTTGGCACGGTGGCAACTTAAATGTCACCGAGGCCAGCCCATAAGACGACTAAACTGCATGTGTTTTCATCTCATGTACAAGAATGGAAGCTGTAACATAAAACAAATTTGCTAGATATGGACAGCAGGGTTGACAAAGACGAAGTTAAATTTTTAGACAGATGTAAAAGGCGTGTTAACTTTTATAGTGATCAAAAGTATTCTCACATATCTCATGCACTCGGTATGTTTATGTACTTGCAAGTTATTCAATTTAAAATTAATTGATGAACTACATTATTTTATTGAAAGGTGCAGGTAAATAAAGTGAAGTTAATTATTGTAGAGAAAGAAAAAAAGTACCTAAACTTGACTGTTTACACTAAGATTACATCAATTTACAATTTCTCTCGTCACCAAAAAAGTACGAGGTTCAAGAAGTAGCACAGCATGACTGCTTAAGCTTAAAATTCTGAAAAAAAAATTAAGAAGAAAATCCAAGCTTGCAATGCATCCTGACAACAAATTATGTAACAATACGATAAGCTCATTTTCATGTCTGAAAGTTCTCTGGAAGAGACGTTCAAAAGATCTCCAAACAGGTCTGTGTAGATTCATGAGAACTTGTGACAAAGCATCCCGAAAGCACAGTGGCTCGTGGAGTTTTAAAAATGTAATTCCTTGTTGTAACACTGTTACCATGCAACTATCCAAAATTTCTGAGTGAGTTACGCCCAAAATTTATAAAAGAAATAGTGCATACATCAGTTATGCCCAAAATTTATGAAAGAAATGGTGCACACGTGAGCTTGGGCTATGATAAGTGAACTTGGATGTTTTTCTTTTTTTAGTTGAAGCATTTCCTTGGCACTTGGCTTCAACTGTTCATGCTGAGCGATCCTTTATGCCTCTGAATTAACAGTTGAGAAATTCTTTTAGACATCTAATGCAGTACTTGGCATGTGGAAAGTTCAAATGTGCTGAAGAGTTTCAGCCAGTTTACAAGCAGATTTTCAGCTGTTTCCAAACCAGAACAATGGTATAATGTGTGGTCTCTACTGTTCAATATGCAAAGTATTGGGAAAGCACTTGTAGCTTCATATGAAATGGATATTAGTTTTGTATATTGCTGCTTTTGCTAAAAGGAGCTGATGCTTTATTTAAGAGACACCCTGGCATGAGTTTCTAACTTTGGAGGAAGCCATACAAATGGTAATCAGTGACGAATATATGGAGCCCGATTATGTAATGAGTTTGCCACCATCAAATGCAGACGGTGCTGTGGCAGGTGAACAAAAAAGATGGAGATATGTGTGTGCTCAATTCAGCAGATATTGGTGGTTCCATTCCATTCTCATATTTATATGACACTAGCATTTCATCATAGGAAACTAAGTCTGGTTTAACAGCTCTTGTCATTCGTCGACAACTCACCACCCTTTCCCTCTTTCACAAATTCTTTTAGACCCCTCTTAACTGTCCACCATACATCACGATTCCTTCATGCATATCGAAGTGCACCAGTCATGAACTTCATGATGGCCATCCATGCAGTCGGACCAGCACCTCCCAAACATTCATTCTTTCCCCATGCAGCTAAAGAGTTGAACAGCTTCCCTCATGATGTCACTGCCATTACATGCCAAATGACATTTTCAGAAATTGTTGTCATTATTTTGCAATCGCCTGCATTAATTTATTAATGTGTATGTAATCCACTACTCACTATAGTCTTCAAGGTAATAAAGTGAAGTGAACGCCCATGTAGAAGAGGAATAAGAGGATAGAGCAGCTGTTATATTAAAGGATGGTATTTTTCACAGCTGACACAAACACATTTCTCAAGCTTTATTCACTAAAATATCAGAAGAACAGTGATTTTGCGTGAATCCTCTACACCATCTGATTTGGAGCCAATAAAGCACTTCAACCTCTTTTTCAAAGACACGATTAATTGTAATATCGATAGAAGTACTCAGCAGACTTGCACGTCAAAATAAATGACTGTCACTTCACTCTCTCAGCAAAAGCTCTGTTGGCCATTGATGCTCTTCTGTTCTTCACTGAATGTGATCGGCTTTATCACAGCGACCTGAAAGGACATAAATGTGCCTTGTGCCGAAAAGGACTGGCCTTGCATGATTCCGCAAGATCAATATGCACCTCGACACAAGTACCTCAATACATGAGGTGGGCCTTTCATAGTGTAAAGAAATGGTACCTTCAACAGCTCTGTATATCCAATGCAGGACTAATTGTGGATTAAAGCTTGTTGGTTTGCTATCATAGCTACAGTTGCAGGATTTTTGCTACAAACAGTGCATGACGCTGTTTAACTGACTTGTTTGTGACCACAAGTTTGGTAGTGTGAGGCAGCTTGGAGGCATTAACTGAAGTTATAATCTAGCTGCCCCTGGGCAAAGCTTTAGCTTTGCCCAGGGGCAGCATTAATTGTTATGAGGATGTACAGCACATCAAAGTAAAGATGAATGCTCTCATGTATGGTCTCTCGCCTTACACATCAGAAATGAAAACGGGCACCATACAATTCAATGGGTAAGCAGAGAAAGACCAGGAGGTGCAAGAAGAGCACATTTACATATGTAAGAAGTGAAATGTGCCCCTCTACGATAATCACTGCAGAGCCTATGAGCAGTGGAAAACTGCATGTTCCTCATGGAAGCACAAGCAAGCTCTGTTGCACTATCTTTACCAAATAGGAACACTCTGTTATAATTAAACTACAGCAGAGAGAAGAAATCTTTCGTTCTACCTTAAAAAACCAATGAAACCAATTGCAACGATCAAATCTGTTCTGCATATTCTGTACCTGATAGTGTTACTTAATGGGTCTTGAATGTTGCTGCGTTTTGTAAAAAGAATGCAACTTAAGCCGTCACCATTAGTTTACAGACAAATTGACAAAGTAAAAATAAAAGATGATGGTCAAAAGCAGTTGCAAATAGAGGTCCACAAGACAAGCGTAGCTAGACAATGCACATGCTTTTCTTACCTGCTGCAAGAGGAATGCCCACAAGGTTGTAGATGCTAGCAAGAAAAAAATTCATTCGAATTCTTCGCACAGTCTTCCTTGAAAGATCAACAGCAGCCACCACATCATAGAGATTGTTCTGAAATAATGAAGGACAAACAAACATGAACATTTCTAGCAAGCACAGAGAATAAGTTTGACATTATAGAGTCATACCCCTCGTAACTACTCTTCATGCGATAACTCGTAGTAGTAAAATCTCCCACACCACACAGCACAAAGAATATATGGCTTACATGGCAAGAAATACAAATGTGAGCAGCAGTGGCATGCAATCATTTCAAGGATATTAGAAGTAACAAGTAGTATGCCAATAAATTTACTGTGACTACTGCACACTGGGTAACCTGAGTATTTTAATGGCATATACGCTAGGCAAACAGTCAAATAATGAGCATGACAACATCACTGCCTTTTTTTGCACTCTCCCTACATCTCATACAAATGCAGTAGTACTCTGTTCCCATTACAGAAGCATGGTACAGTAGACTGCTGTTAATTTGATCCCGGCCAGATGTCCTGGCCGGCGCCCATGCATTTCAATGAGCCCAAACTTTTATTACTCCGATCCTAAAATTGGCCTTCGCACATTAATTTGAACTTGACTGATCATAACACATGCAGCCTGACCCCTATGGTAACCCCAATAGCAACACTCCTTAGTGGCAGCGTCTGTCTCGGCGAAGCTTAGGGGACAGTGAATGCATTGAACCTGCATCAAAAACAAATCTCCCATCGAAAACGGCTATTTTTGGCCTGCCTAGGAAGATTTTCAAGCAATAACCGTAGCTCACAATGTTCGATTACGATACTTACCCGATTCTAACGCAAAGGAAACTGGGCCGAAAATTGCCTGCGTGGTGCGATAGAACCCGAAACTAAGAGCACCTTTGCGGCATTCGTATGCTTTACCGCATAACACAAATGTACTGCGGCGAAGCTGACTTTAAAAACCCGTGCGGTAATGCTGACTTTAGGAAACTGGCCATCATTGAGCAACACATATTTTTTCTTTCTCAACAATGACAATCGGGTGTGCTTTAGATGTCTACTTTGTTTAAGAGCTTTAATGTACTCTCTATGTTAGTTTTCTACTTTGAACACATAGAAAGTGGGCGTGCATTTGATTCAGGGATGTGTTAGACTCTGGCAAATACTGCCAAATTAATCGGCGGTATGTTCCAACATCCTTTATACATTTTGTTTAATTAAACCCGCCAGATAATTCGATCGATTTCATTGTCTCCTCAGGGTCGAATTAACCAAAGTCGACTGTATTGGCATCATGTAAAGAAAATGCTACACAGCATAGAATGGCAATGGCTGGGTGAAATAGTTACACCAAATAAAACTGCAATGTCTGTTTAAAGCATTTTTGCAAAATTCCGTTTAAATGTAACATGGAATGGTAGGCCATAAATGGCACCTTAAATTTGTCTTTAGAAAAGTATGTAGTAACCCCACCATAATACAATGCTACATATTGCAAGTAACTGAGTGCTTGTGCCAAAACAAAGGCTGGCAATGCTAGACCATTGTAAATATTCACAGAATATAAAATGTAATTCTTGCTTTAAATTTTTGTTACTCAAGTGTTCCTCAGAAAGTCACATGAGTCACAAAAGTCACACAAAAAGTCATCTGCATGTTCAAATATAATTGAAACAACACAGTGAAAGGCACTAAGCATAAGTGAACGGTGATATCTCATTTATAGCAAAAAACAGGTTTTCCAAGGCCAAGTTGCACAAAACATGAGCCCTATACAGCTTCTGCTAAGGCTATTTGAAGTTGCCATGCTGCATATCTGCATTAGCACAGAAATTCTAAAGAGCTGTAAAAATGTAAAAGGGAAAGCTGCTGCATATCTCTGCACAAGGGAGTCAGGAGCAATCTTTGATCAATGCAATGTCACCCTTATTTTGCGTGAACCATATTTAGAGAGCTGTATTTAAATCAAGATACCTCACTCGTGCTACACAACATTATCCTTTTATTTTTGTGAAACTTTTCAAAATTAGGGAGAAGTTTAAACTTTTATTTAACTTTAATGCCAACATTCAGCTTCAATACCAATAATATCAATATCAAACTTCAATGTCACCAAAGTCCTTCAATTTACTGTTACAGTACATATGAAGCTAGTCTAGTAACATTTTTGTGAAACTTTCAGTGCCTTGTGCAGTACATTTCATAATGTTGGCTTGACTCACATAGCAAGGAAACTTTCACTACAGGCTTTGGCTTCAAAGGGTCATCGATCTCTTCCATATGCTTTATTCTCATGTAAGTAAAACATATAAAACTCCATGCTACAACAGGCACATAGTATAGAATGTATGGGGGGGGGGGGGGGGGGGCTGCGCGTAAGAGAACACCAGGGACCTTCACGAAATGCCAAAAAACTATTCTGTCTAAATAGCTTGGATGCAAGCCCTTTGAATAAAAAAAACAAAAACACTTATTTGGCCAATCAACTTGATATGGTTTGCTAGAAACTAATTCAAATGGCACACATATTACTGCAAAAACTAATTTGCCTTCTTCGAACAGAGATTAATATATGGCCCACTGACAATTTGGATAAGCCTCAAGTTGCTAGTTTCAGCTATTTCCAGTATTTATTTTCGCATCATTTTCATTCATCATACTTCTTAAAAGGTGCATGTTGCAGCAAAAAAGCAGCCGCATGTCCACAGCTCTGCCAAAGGAAGGATGGAAAATCCATGAATCAATTGCGATTCTCATGAAACCAAAGAAAGCACATTGCTGAATTACTGAATTCCACAGAATATACTGTATATACCTGTGTAATGGCCGCACCCGTGTAAAAGCTGCACCGAGAACTTTGGAAAAACAATCCCCCCAAAAATAAACTTAAAAATTACCCGTCTATAAACCGCACCCATTGATTTTTGAGAAGGTTGGCAGTGTTATTACTTTGTGTGGTGAGAGAATTCCGATGCTTTTTTTTTTTAATCGGTGGCAAAACAAGGCAGTCGTGCCACATTTTAAGCGCCTCAAGGTAGCAAAAGCACAGCCTCTGAGATTTAGCGGTTGCCTCCGAGACGCTGCTGTCGCAGGTCTGTGAGGTGCCACCATTTATACCAGCTGGCAGGCAATGTGCTACGGGAATAGCCAAGAATAGCCAGAGCCAGTACAAGCGAATACTGTAGTTCAATAAAGGCAAGTACCACCAAAATATTAAAGAAAAAAAAAATCTTTTTCTCCATGTAAAGGCCACACCTGCGATTTTTCACTCCAAATCTCGGAAAAAAACCTGTGGCCATTACACGAGTATATCCGGTAGTCAAGGTAATCCCGCATTATATATAGGAAGCCTCCAAATGTTCCGAACCACCATGATATCAAAAAAAAGCCCCTTCACTGAGAATTTCATGGTTTCCGCTAAAATATCCCTCGAGGTCCCACCAATGGATCACATGAAAGCTTTGTTTTGCAAAAGAGAAACTTTGGTAGCACAATATCACATGCTTCTACTTAGCAATGCTTGGTTTACGTGGCTTCTTGCAGAAAAGTAAGATGAGCTGGGACACACATTCCCACAACAGTCGTTTGGACTCTCCCAACATTAACATTTTACAGAAGAATCTCGTTAATTTTAACTCCAAGGGGACCGGAAATATATCTGAATAAAATGGAGCTTAAACTTAGAAAGCCCCTTTGACTATAGCACCTGATCAATTATATGGTACAGTGCGCAGAACCAAAACCACAGAACCAAAACTGTGATTGGGCTCGCATAGAAAAAGTCTTATCTTTCCTCCATCAGCGCGCAACATGTGCCAAAAGAAGCCTAGGTTCGGTATAAAGTCCAAGTGCGATACGATCACACCTCGCACGCCATTTGCGGTGGGTGCGAGGAAAAACGTGCAAGGCTGAGCCTAGAAGGATGGTGGCTTGACACGCACCTTACTCCTGCGTGCCCGATGTTGATGACATGATCTAGCAAGAACACGGTAATGTGATCGAGCGCACGGCAATGTGATTGAGCGCACGGGCTAGGAGGGAGCAGGTGAGTGCGTCGTAATGTGATCAAGTGAGCGCTAAGAGAAGGGGAGGGGCTTAAGTGAGCGCGCAAGCTGGGGGCTCCTTCCTGCTCCTTTTAAGCCGGATGGGTGCTCGCTGCTCAGCTTGCTCCGTTTCAGTCTCCACTTCCCGCGCATCTTTCCTTGTAATTTTTATGGTACACGATATTATGGTAGCTAGCGACGCATTGAACCTTCACCTTTGGCTCAGTTTTGTCCAAAATGCGGTGCATGGGAGTGAGAGATTTTGTTCGAAATAACCGTTGCGTGGTTTTTAAAGTTCGAATTCGCAGAAGTTCTTTTTACATTCAAATACACAGGGCTTTGCTGGGACCAACAGAGCAATTCAAATTATCCATCAATTCGAATCAAGAGATTTCAAATTATCTGGATTTCACTGTAATGAGTTACCAGGAATCATGCTAAACATCACAAAGCCTGTGAGTGCATAAACAAAATTTTTCTGTATGTGATTAGAGATGGACAGCCTTTGTCCAATGTTTCAAAGCCATTGCACATGTGATCAGATCTGTTGCATGGTTGCGTGCACTAAGGAGTTTCATTTTACAGCGAAGCTGTATATGCCTAGGCTGAAACACTCGTGGTTCGACCACAGAAACCCTCCAGTGGAAATAAACCTATCGAAAACTCGTGTCTCATTCACTTGGTATATACCAAATTTTCGCACGTATGACCCGCCCTTGCATATAACCCGCACCCCTAACTTTGAACTCCACGAAAAAGAAAACAATAACCTTGCGTATAACCCGCACGCGCATCCGAAAAAAATTAGGACTAGGAAGTTACAACTACATGCAGTCATCATTTCGTTTTCAAAACAAATTTATTTCAAAACGACTGCCGCAACATTGTCAGTGCTGTCGTCCGATTCACTGCTGCCATCCGAGGCTTCATTGCCGCTCTCAAAGACGTAATCGTCTTCGGAACCATCTCGCAGCGGCTCTGTTGCCGATTTCTTCAGCAGCGGCTACGATCTTCAGTTTCTGTTTCACTGTACAAGATTGCCGCCGAGACACACTTGTGATGCCTAAACAAGGCTGGCCAACCGTGCAAACTGGGCTTACAAGAAACGGCACCTGACTCATGCGAAAAGCGTGCGAAAAGCATCTAACCAGACTATGGATGTGGATCTGGCTATAACCTGTGTTGGCCTCTTATTGGCTTAACACACGTCGATGTCGATAGGCATGCGGATAACGCGGACTCTGCACGGTAGGCCGCGTGTTGCCGTGAAGCCGACCCCCACCCCCTCCCTTCGCGAATCTTCGCAGATAACCCGCCCCCCACTTTTTAAGCAATGTTTTCCAATTTTTGGTGCGGGTTATATGTGAGAAAATACGGTAACAAAATTGGGCATGGAAGGGTACAAATGTATGACTAACATGACTGATAGGTCATGACATCAATAACACCACATGCTCGTAAGTTACGCCACGATTAACAATAATAAAATCACGTGTAGCGCATACCGGCATTGGATATGTGAGTATGAGCCAGGGACAAGAGAGAAAGAAGGAAGGAAGGAAGGAAGGAAAGAAGGAACGAAAGAAAGAAAGAAGTCATGTGTGGCTCATACCAGGGCCGCACATTTCAGCTTCACTGGTTTACCATCTGTACGGCGTGCATGGGCAGTGAAATTTTTTAGGAAGCCCAGGAGATTGAGAGAGACTGTGCTTCCTGCTCTTCTCGGCTTTGGAGCACCACTTTTTCTGTTAATAATAATAATCATAAAGAAGCTTCAGGGCTTCAAAGCAAAAAATTAGCCTTGTTGATGCATCTCGCTTGTTAAGCATGCTAAAGCATAGAAATACAAAAAAGAAGAATGAAGAATGAAGAATTATGAACAACTGGTTAGGTCTTCCAGTCTTTTCATATTTCATCTCGTTCCATCAATTAAATTTCACTAGCATAGAACATGATTGGAAGATACAGCCTTTCAGATTTTTAAAATAGCGCAAGCATTGACCACACAGCATGTCAGCCCCTTAGAACACATAGTAAAATCATACAGCTACTAGTAGGTATTGGCAATCATTGCTGCTACTTTTCCTTCTCTTTTTTTTAAATGAAGGTTGCCACTTTTATTGCGATAGTAACAATTATACGGACACTCGAGACACGTTCTCACCGTCAATGCTGCCATTGACACTGTGCTGTCCCGGGTTTAACAGTGCATATGTAACCCAGCCCACTGAGCTCGCTCTGCCCACGTGGTCAAGCGCATATGCAGCCTGCTCATAGGGTGTTGAATGTCACATGATTTGTGGTGGGTACCAGTGTAAAGGGCGAGCCAAGGAGGCTGGTGGCTTGATTTACACTGTCTTCCCGCATACCCACTATTCGAGGTCACATAGTGGTCACATGATCTGCCAATTTTGGAGGTGTGGCACAGTTGAAATGGTAAAGGAAATGGCAGCACGGAATGATAGCTTTGGGACAAGCACGCACACACCCCGCAGCCGGCGCGCCTGATCGAGCCAGCATTGTGACCGTGAATGCTCATGGTCATCGAGTGAATTCGCTTCAGGTGTATCTCTGGGTGTGTAACACCATCTTATTTAGGTAAGTAAGTGAATGTTTATTGCAGTTTATGCTGACTACTATGAACACCTGACTTCGTGTAATAATCTAACACTTAGCTATCGCTGTCAATGCATCACCTTTTGGGTGAAACTGCGACTTTTTTTAATGTACAGTGTAGACCGCTTATAACGTAAGTCGCCGGAGTCGCGAATATCCGCACTATAAGCGGCACCGCACTATAACCAAAGCAACAATTTTCAAGGCTCGCACATATGCAAAACATGTGCACCGAGCCGCCACGCGTATGCGACAGTCGAGGAATGCGGCTAGAATGTTTGCATTCAATTTACAGTCGAATCTCATTAATTCGAACCAAATCACGCAGCGGCGCCTCCGACTGGCATTGTTCCGGCACTGCCATAGAGTAAAAGCTTAGCAGAGACCCCTCAATGTCGCGCGCGAACAAAACAAAAAAAAAGAAAGAAAAAAAAAACGTGGCTAAAATTTCACCCTCTCTTGGCAAGGTCGCCGATTCTGCGTTGCGCCGGAACATGCGTGTACGTGCCGACGTCTCAGCCAAGCTACCGTAACCACGCGTAGAAAATGGCAGTGAACCCTTCTTTCTCCTTTATGCTTCCTTTACTTTCTAGTCACGTGTTGACTTTGCACGCTGCAGCTACGGCGCAGAGGGAAGCAGCGGCGCTGTCCCAGGCCAGCCAACGAAACTGTCCGCACCGGCAAACACCCGCTTCCCGATAACGGCAGAAAACAAAACTTCGGGGAGCTGGCGCCAGGTTGGCTGGAGCGGCGGCGCCTGCATAGCAGCGGGCGCGCACGGTGACAGTAGAAAGTGAAAGAGCTACGAAGGAGGCGAGGGGAGCCACTGAAGCGGCGGAGTTGCAGAGGCGAAATCTGCTTCCCTGCCGCCCTCCTCCCTCACATTCCACGGTCGCCGCGTGCGCCCTTCGCCATGATGTGCCGGTGCCGCCTGCTCCCTGAAGTTTCGTTAACTGCCATTATCGTGAAGCGAGCGTTGGTCGGCGTTGGCAGTTTCGTGGCGCTCGCTCGCTATGCGCGCCGTGATATTTCAAGACTCGCACTCAAGATTCTGGTTTCAGCCTCACTGGCTGTTCGTTCACACCACGTGCCCTTCTCCTCCACTTCATCTCTCTTTCTTCCTCGAGCACTCCTTGGGGCGCCCGTTTGAGGGGAGCGTTCGCCGTCTCCGCTGACTTCCGTACTCCCAGGCAGCCGCACTGTAACCGGCATTTCGTTTCCCGCAACTGCACTATAAGCGATATGTGTATACATGGAGTGCTATGGGAAAATTAACGGGAGTCTGAAAAGACCGCACTATATCCGGTCCTGCACTATAAGCGGTTACGTTATAAGTGGTCTATACTGTATCAGGAAAGCTGAAAATGCATGCAGCTGCATTAGGTAGAATGAATGCATGCAGAGACCAGCAAATCAAGAAACATATTTCTTTTTTTTCTGAAGAGGGGGGGGTGGAGGTGGAGTAAGAACATCGCTGCATGTAACTGCAAAAGTTTAAGGTGCCACTTTATTTATACCAAAATGCAGGTCACATTGTCAGTGTGTTTAGTAATTCCAATGAGTGCTAGAATGGGAGGTAACTTCCACAAAGGTTAAACAGCCAAATTAATAAGCTTTTTTTTTTAATCTTAATTCCCTACCACATACATGGGCTTTAGTAATACAAAATAAATGTGACACATACACTGCAGATAGCACATCTTAGTTATGCCCATGTTCTACTTCACGCCAGCTTTTTGTAAACAAAGCTACGCAAGTACTGTGGCAGGGCATGTGTTCACCGAAAGACAACAGCACAGCATGTACTCTCATTGAAGAGTGCTTTGTGCCTTGCATATACTCTTGTTGTATAGGCACCACCTCGTTGTTGCTTTAAAATACTGACATGTAGTGTAGTCAACACTCATGTGATATTATAAAGATCTGGGAAGTCTGTCACGAGGATCTTCTATTTAAGTAGTAGGAAAAGAGTAGAAATAAACATGACATCCGATTCTCACATTGACTCAGTTGCGAAAAAGGTGCTTCAAACTGTAACCGGGAAGCTGCAAACTTTCTGTGCCAATAGCATTTAATCAATAATAATAACTGGTGCAATAAACCAATAAACAATTAGCTATGTCTGAGCATGTGCTATCAAAATCCAAGAGACATCAAGGCGAGTTGCTTCAGGGCAGTGGCACCACCCATACTTTTTGCATCTTTCCTGGCTTACCAAGGCTACCCTCATTACAAGAGTGGCGGTTTTGCTACTGGAGAAGTGTAATTTATTAACACCAGCTTAACTTGGCATATTCCTCTTCATTGTACCTTTAAGGAAGGCTATTGCTTAGAAAGCAACGCATCTCTATAGGTCTGGGTATTGCATCGGTTCTGTCTAACATTTTTAACAATGAAGCTGTTTAAGCTAGAGGTAGTCCGGTGGTGTATGCAGAAAACTCCTCCGCCTGGCGATGACGTTATGGGCGTCGCCTAGCAACAGAGCACCACCTCCTCGCCCCACCTGCGCCGCCATCTCCTTGCCCCACCGCAGCTCCCCGTAGCTCCCCCACCGCCACTCCCCGCCGCCGCTCTCCTTAACCTCCGCAGCAGCGCCGCTCACTCCTCCACCATAGCTCTGCATAGCTTCTCCCCACAGCCGTGCGGGGGTGAAGCTTGGCAATGACGTCACTCCAGGGTATATAGCTCCGCGTCGTCAAGGCTTGGAGACACACTTTGCCTCGTGAGTTAGCACAGAGCACATAGGTCGTCCGAAGAAGATCGTCACGCCCGAAGATGAGGAGAGCAGCGCGAAAAGCACCGCACTGCCACTCAAGAGTGACTAGACTTCACACCGATCCAGAATTTCCCTAACACCGCCACCTAAATCCTAGAAAAGCCAAGTTAAAGCTAGGGAAGGGCCACCAGCTTTGCTGTTTGCTCAGACTTCGCACCACTAGTGTGAAGCTGCCAAAATTTTTTATTCAGATTTGATGAAAATTTAACCCTTTGAGGGTCATATTTTTTCGGAAAAAGCATTCCCCTGGGGTCACATTTTTTATTGCAGATTTAAATTCTTCAGAGCAACTTACTGCGAGAAAAAACAAGCAAATAATTGTTTTGGCTGCCAATAACGCTCCAATTTTTTTTA
Organism: Dermacentor silvarum; assembly: GCF_013339745.2. Taxonomy (NCBI): domain Eukaryota; kingdom Metazoa; phylum Arthropoda; class Arachnida; order Ixodida; family Ixodidae; genus Dermacentor; species Dermacentor silvarum. The sequence continues at coordinate 178,382,461 of NC_051154.1, forward strand.
GGGGGTGCAATTTTATACGTGGTTTATTGTTGAATACATGGGAGAACTTGCAAAATTGTTTTACAGGTGTAATAACATTCACAGAACTCATTTTTATGTTTTGAATTGGTTTTACACCACTAAGGCCCGTATTTTGAAACGTTCCATTTCCTTTTCTACTTTTATCACGTGCCGTTCCGAGGGGGCGAACCCAGCAAAGACAGCAGTGTGGTGACCACGAAGCAACGTCCGAACCAAGGATGAAGGGCCAGATGAATGGAAAATAAAGTACATCATTAGAGAATATGGCCCCAGGACATGTGCCCATAGTGAAAGCAAGGCATCGCATGTCAGTGCCTACAAGCAAACAGATGCAGTGGATCAATAAAACTTGTTGCTGGGTGAGTTGGTTTAAGAAAAGATACTGCGCCAAAGACAGACAAGGACGTCCTTGTCTGTCTTTGGTGCAGTATCTTTTTTTAAGCATGCAGTGGAGCGTACCTACCAGAAAAACCAGCGAGCGAAAAATTTGCAGTAATCAATTGTTCGTTTGCTAGACGAAATTCTATCAGTTCTTGTGGGTTTCACAAAAAGAGACACATGCGCAGCAGTATCACAGGTTTGCGCATGCCCACATGTAAACAAAGTAATCAAATGCCTATGGGAGAGCCATGAAGGTAAGCACATCACGGTAACGCTTTGAGTGATAAAAAAATCGCGGTAGCTTGCACTAGTGGCGCAAGGCTAAAGACACAGTGGAGCTGATCGGCTCCTAGCTGGTCCTGACTATACGAAGTGATGCTAAGTTATACGAAGTAATGCCAAGTGATGCTAAGTTATACGAAGTGTATAAGCATTTCCTCAGTGGTCCATGGCATCGGGGAATGCCTCGCGAAGCACTTGCAGTCCGAGCACACGTAGTGGAAGTGGGGCGAAAGCTATGCACAGTGCACGGGCGGCGCGCAGCAGACGACACGCCGGGATGACATCACGGCACATGCACAGTAGCGCGCAACTGGTGGGAGCTCGGCCAAGCCACCACTACAGGCGCCTGCTGCAGTCATGGACACCGCGAGTGTTTGGCGCTAATGCGGGGAAATGGAGAAGCGCGAATGGCATCGGCAGCACCTCTGAGCGTTGCCTCGTTGGTGCTGCTACAATTAGTTTCTCTCTCACTTTCTCTTTTTCTCCCCGAGCATAGCGCGCGACGCTCCATGAGGTGGTTGCTAGTAACGCAGTGGCAGGCGGCACACTTACGGCCGGCTTAAACAGCTCCGTTGTTAAAAACGAGACAGTAATCACTTTTCCCAATCCCAGGACTCAAAACAACACACGCGAGAATGTCGATTATAAAGTGTGCAAGTGTGGGCGTGAGTACGTAGCAGTAAACTAGGTGAAGCTAGGTGGCAGCCATCATAGAGCGAAGCAAAAGATCAGTTTTGGTGGAAGCTGAGGGGCAGCAGGAAATAATTTTTTTTTGAAGTCATCAAAGGTTCTAGCACCATAAGTGCAACGGCTAGGCAATGTTTCATTCTAAAAAACCTTGTTTCTTTTAAATGTTCCATCACCGGTGTACATGTATGGTCGTGACCCCTTGGGATTTGTTTATGGCGCCATACTTGTACGGAGATGACCCTCAAAGGGTTGAATAAAAAAAATTCACGCAGAAACTCCTCTGGGAGTTGTCTAAGTATGCGTAAGCATTGTGTCACTTGCTCATCTCCACACAGACCAGTGTCATTATCAGTGTTATGAAACTTGATCCGAGCAGTATAAACGACAGCGCTGCTACGACATGAACTGCTGCGGACGGCGGCGCAAGGTGAATTGATGGTGCAAGCAAACTACTGCAGCTGGCGGCGCTAGGTGCACTGCTGACGTTCCGATCATTATAAGCCATTATCGCTCCTTAGCGCCTTATTCATCTGCATCGAAACATTACGAAGCATGATCAACCGTTCTCCAGTGACGGCGTATGACATGGCCGCGTGGGCCCTATCTTGAAAGCGATTTACAATGGGGACAGAGTGCGGCGAGTGCCGATAGCTTCGTGTTCGCCATGTTCTCACCGCTTAGTTCGTGCTGAAGCAAGAGACGCGGGCCCCATCTTGAAAGCAATCTGCAATGAGGACAACGCTTAGTTCGCGTTAAAACGATAGGCTCGCTGCTGTGGACCCTATCTTGAAAGCAATCGCCTTACATGAAGGACTGACGGAGAGACAGGCGGGTTTCCTCGTTGGGTAGGCATAGAAATGCTTACGCATTTAAAACCTTGATGAAAAGAATGATTTTAATGTTTTTGAAGTGCGTAGATATGCTGACAATTTTTTTTGCTTTTAACAGTAGTGTTGATACGACAGCCTTTCCACTGTAGCAGGGCAGATTTTAAGTGTTTTTAGGTCCTGCACCCCCAAACCTTAAAGGGACTGTCTACTGCTCAAAACATGTCTGGATTGTGGTGGGAATGAGAAGACTGTGTGTCATATTGATGGAAACAATGCTTTCATCTTATAAACAAGAAAATATATTTTTAATTTGGTTCTGAAAATGGCGCAAGAATGACATGTGGTGCTGCCCTGAGGTGAAACAGTGCAACCAATCTGTATACCCTCCGATAACCAAAAAACTGTGCAGGCAATGTTATTTTGCCTGTATACAATATTGTATTATATTAAATTACATTTTATGCTCTTCTGCTAACTTTTCTTTTTGTGGAAGAGTAATTTTCGTTTTCAGCTAGCCCATGTTGAAAAGTGGCACTGCCTTGTGCAAATTAATGGAGTCACAGTGAACAGAGTGGTGCACTGATGCAAGACCTCTGAGATTCACATCGCGTCCAGTAATCAGCGTTGTCGATGTCCATACACAGTTTTAAGTAGAGACTATGCAGATAGAAAAATTTTGTTTGAAAAATTTCTACTCACTTTCTAGAGAAGCCACTTTTTAGACGCTTTGAATGGTAGGTTTTTCATTGCGCTACAAAATGAAAAGTCCTTGAAAACGGTAGACTGTCCCCTTCACATTACAATAGAGAAACACTGTGACAATACCATTCGGTTTTTTTATATGCAGTTAACATTTAGAAATGAAAGCCATGTATGCTGTTTGCATGTTTGCACAGGGTACAAAGGAAGGCCTCCTCCCTTTCGCATTGTAGCATACTAAGCTCATTAAGAGGGATGCTGTCATGTTGTACTTGACTAGTGCTTTGAAAAACAGCTGCATTCACTCAATAAATGCAGCTTTGAGCAGCAGGTAGGTTGCCTGAAGGTCACTGAGTATCTAATAGCTGTAATAGTAGCAGTAGCTCAGTCAGTTGTGAAAAAGAACAAGGTAGGCAACGATAAGTCCGACGAGCTGGCCACAAAACCAAAGAAAAAGAAAGTCATCCCTTATTTACATGCATTTTCACATAACCTTAAGTAATAAAAAGACACAAACAATATCATTCTCCTGTTTTCAGCACAAAGCAATCTTTTTGGCTTATGTGACTGTATCAAAAACAAAAAAACAAAAAAAAAACAAAGCAAGTTCAAGAGTGACTCCACAATAAAACATAAGCAAGGCCAGTTGGTGTATTTAATGACAGGATGTTTGAATATCACTATTAGCTGCCCATGAACATCGGTGACCATTTACCCTTTCAATGTTGCGAGTGCGGCTCTACCCCCGATTCTAATTACGTGCATGTGATGGGAAAGGAAAGGATGACCCTGGAATGCAAGCTTCTGAAGTACACAGGATGAAAAAGCACATGTTGGGACAATGTCCCATCCAGTCATCTGTTATGCTCGTTGATATAGAATGCAAATACACGAGCAATGCACAAAATTTTAAGTCGGACACTATTGGAATAGTCTGGCACATGTGTCATATGTTAGCACGCCCTCAGTTTCTGCCAAATAAACCAACATTTGTAAATCCAAAGCTTGTTTCATCGCCTTTGTCATCTCCATCCTCGTCTTTATTATGCTGGTTTCTAAATTTTAATAGCACAGCATCTGCAAGGAAATGTACTTAAGAATTGGCACCCCATCAAAAGCTTTTTTTCTTTGCTACATCAATGGTGCAAATTAGACTCAAGTGAGCATTGGGACTGTTTATATGCAATATTTTCTCTCCGAACCATGGTAAAAGCATTTCAGTGTTGGTGTGGTCCAAAACGCCCAATTTTGGCCAAAGGCATCAGGATGGAGCCAAGCATGGTCATCGTCTTAGCACAGCTGGTTAAGCGTTCACATAGCTGCACATCACTGGAAAGCTTTCTTGTAAATGACATCCTCTAGGGGCCGCATCAAAATGCTCACTTAAACATTTGAGCATTTATAAATACAAAATTCAGATGCAATACTACCCGACACAACATGGTGTCTTGCAAGACAACATAGCACATGCAATGCAATGAGAAATGGCACCCGAGTATTTATGGTATAATATAGCAGGCAAACATGACCAATCTTCATATGGCACAATGAAATTAGAGAAAGCAAATCTCCTTTTGCATAAACGTCAGTTTTCACACTTCTTACCCGAATCAAGACCAAGTCTGCAGCTTCAATTGCCACATCAGTGCCGTCGGAGAGGGCGATGCCAACATCAGCCTTAACTAAGGCAGGTGAGTCGTTGATGCCATCCCCAACCATGGCGACTTTGAAACCTTTATTCTGCAAGTCTTGGATTTTCTCTGCTTTGTGTGAGGGCAAAACTTGAGCAAACACTTCATCAATGCCAACCTGCAACATATAGAAGCACTTAATGCCAGGGCACAAGTGTTATTCGAAAATTGCTGCTTTTGTGTTCATCAAAAGAACACAATTGGAAAAAAGAACATATAAATTATTTTTCACCACCTGCTTTTTGAATGCTAATAATAACACATTAATTACTAATTTAACATCCAACTAAATACTCAGTTCAACATAAATTGTGAATATGTTAAATGAAAATTCATCCCTAATACAGTCAACTACCAGTACCCAACATCATCACAAAAAATTAATTAGAACCTTGCACACATTTAAGAGGAGGAGGCAATATAAAGCAATGACAAAGTATATTTACACTTGTAGACCGTTGAAATAAGCAGTGACACTAATAATCTGTGGGACTACAGCGTGTCAGAGATTTGTAACAGACCCAACACGGCAACACAGAAAGCAGAATGTTTCAGCCATGGCTGGTGGCTTGCTGGTCAGTGCTTGAGTATTACGTATTCCCCACAAACCAGAGTCAAATTAATGGATGTTTAATTATAATAAACCTGCTTTGTAATTACCTTCACTTCAAAATGGTATTGAACTGAGCCAGTTGGTACACATCAAGTGAGGGACTAGCAATGCAAAAGGGAGGACAGGGAGCAGACATAGATGAGTGCACACTATACAACTGCATTTTAACGTGACAGTGTTAAGGGCCCCGTGTCGCAGAAAATCCGGTGCCGGTGTCGGCGCTGTAGCTGGCGTTGGTGTCCCGTAAGCGAAAACTGCCGTATATATATTCTATACGGCACTAAAGTTCTTCAATCACTTAAGTTGCTCATACCTTGTCTTACATTCTTTACAAAGTTATTCCTAGGAATTTTAAAAATGACCGCCGACAAACATCATGAAACAAAACACCGAAGCGCATGCCTCTTATGTTACATATTCTCAGACTGAAATATTAAAACTGCAAAAATAACAGCAGATTGGCCCACAGCAAGAGACCGTGTTTCTGCCAGAAATCTCGCCTTCGTGCATAGTGTTCGCCGCCAACGTTTCCCAGTAAACATTATGGTTACATAAGCTGCAGTTGCCGAGAAGCATGAGAAACAATCAAGGATCTTTGAATGCTATAACTTTCCACTCTTAAAGGCAAAGCTTAAGTACTCCAAGTTTTTTAATGAAAAAACAATGTAGTCCTACCCAAAGTGCGAAGCAGTCAGAGCTATGGCTAGCTGTGATAATATTCTGTCCAGCACAGTATCCCTTGTATCAAACATGTAAAGCAATGTGTGAACAATCTGCACATCACTGTCCATCTGAAGTTGGGCTTTGTGCGTACCTATAGAAAATCATGGCTTTCGCCTTTTCTCCATGTGCATCCAGTACAGCACTTCTTCACCCTGAGTTTTTTTGGCATTTGTACTTCTTCAGTGCCATTGATCTGCTGAACTTTTTTTTTACTTTTACCTTGGTGCTGGTTTATGACAGCTTCAAGCACCATAGCACACATGATGAGCACTTCCATCAGCCATTGGTGTTCCTAATTCTCATGTTTAGTCAATGTCATGGTAGCGCAGTTGGCTGGTGGGTCAATCTTCAGAGGGAAGGTTCCAGGTGTGAAACTGGGTGTCCCACATAACTTGAGCCAAAATTTTAAAATATTTATTTATTTATTTATTTATTTATTTATTTATTTATTTATTTATTTACTTATTTACTTATTTATTTATTTATTTATTTATTTATTTATTTATTTATTATTTATTTATTTATTTATTCAGCATTGATTCAGACACAATGAAGGTCTTGGATGGCAAGGCTAAAGGCAGAACATAGTCTGCCTGACGAAGGTCCTGTCACCCATACACTGCTCAACGGTAAGGTAATATATAAAAAAATATAGTATACACACATATCAATGGCATGGATTACGCATACATAGCATATATTACAAACATACGTGCAATTAAATACAAGAATCATGGTGCAACTTTGTAAGTAGTAACAGCTTAGGTCCAACAGAGTAGTATGAATACGAAAAAAGTTTTACATATATGCAAGCACAATATGAAACCGACTTAAAATAATTATACATAAAACACACAAGAAACCAATTAGCCCTATCTCAATCAGAAAGGGAAAGCAAATATTTTTTCATAGCACTTTTAAAGCAGTGTAATGATCTGAAGTTTTGCGCAATAGTGATCATGTTAGGGTGTGCATTTACGAAGGATGGGACTAAGTATGCTAGTTGTTTTTTACCGTAGTTGGTCCTGCAAAATGGAACTCTAATATGGTCATGCCTGAAATTGTATTGGGTGTAACTTGAGAGGTTGTTTTGATAAAAAATTAGTGAATTTTTCTCGAGTTCGCCTCTTATGTATATAGCGAGCTTAAGTTCGTATAGTTGATTAATTTTTAAAAGTCCATGTTTCAAGAAAAAAGGTGCCGTGTGATCACGGGGTCCAAAATTTTCAACACAGCGAACTGCTCGTTTCTGGAGACATATCAGCCGATCCAAATTTGATTGGAATGTGGTCCCCCATACCAACAGGCAATAACTAAGGTGGGATTGAATTAAAGCATAATACAGACGGCGTTTCAACCAAATAGGAACAAGGTATCTAATCCTAAACAATATGCCTATTGACCTACAAATACTAGAATGAATCTTCGTTACATGAGGTGTAAAACTCAGGTTCTCATCAAAAAGTACACCTAAAAATTTAAAAGCTGAAGTCCTCTCGATTACACAACTATTGAACTTGACACAAATAGCACAGTCATCAGGCCTACTTCTAGGCTTAAAAACCACATATTTAGTTTTAGTGACATTTAACTGTAGCTGGTTTGCTGATAACCAAACTAAAAGTTGATCTAACCAATTATTAGCTGCGATTTCTAGCACACGTAGACTGTCACCTAAAAAGAACAAACTTGTGTCGTCAGCATACAGGACTATATCTGGAGTGAGCGCTATGTTTACAATATCGTTTACGTATAGAATAAAGAATAGTGGACCCAAAATTGACCCTTGAGGGACATCGAGTGCAATTTCTATCTTCTGTGAACAAAACCCATTATAACATGTGTATTGCTGTCTGGTAGTGAAGTAATCTTGAATCAGTTTTAGGGCCACTCCGCGAACTCCGTAGTATGACAGTTTATTAAATAGAATGGTGTGTTCAATGGAGTCGAAAAGCTTTTCTAATATCCAGGAAAAGACCAACCGTATATAGTTTGTTCTCAATGTTATTGAGGAGTTTTTCTTTGATCTTAACAAGTGCCATTTCAGTAGACCTGTGTTCACGGAAGCCAAACTGTTGGTCCACAAGGGCGTGATTTTTATCTAGAAATTTGGTTAGTCTGCACTTTAGGAGTCATTCCAGCACTTTCGAGAAGAGAGGTAGTATGGAGATCGGTCTGTAATTATTTAAATCAGCGACAGAGCCTCCCTTATGCAATACAATCACTTTGGAAATTTTCATAGAATCCGGAAAGATGCCATTCACGAAAGCACTGTTACATATATGGCATAATGGAGCCGAGACAGCATCAGCAACAGATATGATTGGTGCTGCTTTTATGTCATCAGCCCCTTCTGCAGTATCCTTTTTCAAAGCCTTAAGAACGGAAAACACTTCCATTTCAGTGCAAGGTGATAGGAAAATGGAATTGGAGGACTCGTAGTTTAGAAATTTTTTTGATGCCAGTAAAGAACCACTAGAGTGGGATGACCCACCAGCAAGTAAAAAATGATCATTGAATTTATTGGCCAAGAAAGTTTCACTGTATTGAGTATCGCCAAACGTTAGAGTATTCGGGTTTGTGTTATAATGGGTGCCTTTTAACCTGCGAACTGCATTCCATAATTTTTTTGGATTGTTTGATACCGTGGAAAACATATGTTCATAATACCCTTTTCTAGCTTTTTTAAGGTCTGAAGTCAACTTGTTTCTTATTTTCTTGTATTCACTTAGTATAGCAGGATCCCTGTGCCGAATAAATGTATCAAATAATTTGTCACGTTTCTGCATTCTTTTATACATCTCTCGAGTTACCCACGGCTTCCTAGCTTTCTTGTAGGTCCTTATTTGTTGTAATGGGAAAGCATCATCATAATACGACTTTATTATCTGAATAAACGTATCATACGAAATATTCGGATCATTTTCACTATACACTTTAGACCAGTCTGCAAGTGCCATGTACCTGGACAGAACCAAGGTAATGTTGTTTTCCATCGCTCGGAGCAAGTCAGAATTTTTTTTTGTATTCTGCCTAATGACATAATTAGTTATGATTATTAATTAATTTCTCAAATATTATAATCATAACAAAATTATCAATCAGAAAATTGAAGGCCATAACATTCCTGATCCATCTTTCGGTTGCTCAACACGTGCTACATACAAGTTATTTGTGTCTTGTTGTCGTGTCTCTATTGCAATATATATATATTGCAATAGAGACACGACAACGACCTAAACCCTGTACACTTTAATACTGCACTCTTCGTCATCTTCCAGCTTCTCATTCCTCATCTTTGTTCTTCCCTTGCATCCACAGATCTTTACTTGCAGCTGAGTTACTGAAGATGCTGATTATTGTGGCTATATATATATATATATATATATATATATATTGTGAGCCACATTTTTGGCATATAGTCGTCGTCATCTGTACATACGACTCATAATCTTGTGTGAGCGCTATTTGTGCACATCGTCGTCGTCATTTGTACATACGACTCATCATCATCTTTTGTCTCGTGCGGTGCTTCGTCTCTGCCTCGGGCGGCTGCTCGGAAATAAAGGGATCGCATCGGTCGATGTCTCACAAGTGGTGGAGTGTGCTTTGATTCCCACATCCTCTCACTTTCCCAATTCCCCTGGAGCTTCGGTCCGGTCGTCGTTTGCTCTCGCCTAACACGGTGACAGCAAAACCCAACCCATCCACCAGTGCTGCTCCCACCTCTGCTCAGCCAGCTGGGCCTACCTGGACGGTGAACACTAAACACCGAGATCCTCCCGTCTTTGCCGGCATCCGCGGCGTAATGTGGAAGATTGGCTCGATCACTACAACAGGGCCAGTGATGTCAACCATTGGGACGATACCCACAAATTGTGGTATGTCGCTTTTTACCTCACCAAAGTTGCGAAGACATGGTTTTTTAACCACGAAAGTGACTTTTCGGACTGGCCATCATTCACCCAGCAATTTCGCCAGATATTTGGCATGTCCTCTGGACGCTCCGAAGTCATGAAACAGAGGCTGGCAACGCGCATCCAAGAACAGGACCAGTCCTATACATCCTACATTGAGGACGTCCTCGCTCTCTGCCGCCGCGCATAGAGTGACATGGCGGAGGCTGACCGCGTTCAGCACATACTGAAAGGCATCAGCACTGTCGCCTTTAATGCTCTCATCATGCAGAGCCCAAACTGCATTGGTGATATTATCACAGCATGCCAATGCCTAGACACGCTCCAGTCTATTCGCCTGCCACGCGCCTCTTGCGACCCTCGTCTCAACGGTGATGCTGAGTTGAGAGCCCTGATACGTACTTTCATCAGGGAGGAACTTCACGGACATCTTTCTGGACCTGCGACGCTTGCAACCGTTTGCCCCGCTCCTCCTGGACTGCGTGACATCATCAAGATGGATGAACTGGCGTCGATGACACACGGCCAAATGGACACGTCTACTGCACCATTTCGTCTGCCAAGTTATGCCAAAATTGCCTCCCGGCCTCTCTCGACCGTTCAGTCTCCATCTGCCAAAGCTTACCGCGACCCCCTAGCTTCGCTGGCAGCGAATACTCCTGCACAGTCGTACTACTCTCCGTGGCGGTCATCGCGCCCTGTTTGTTTCTACTGCGGTATTCGCAGCCACATTTCTCGCTACTGCCGTCGGCATCAGCAAGATGAAAGGCGGGGCTATGCTACCTTTAAGCGAGACAGCGCACCTAGGTTTGACCCCTACGTTCCCGGGCGTCACCCAGGTGAAAGGCGAGGCTACGCAACCTTTCAGCGAGACAGGACACTAGAGTTAGATTCCTACGTTCCCGGATCGTACGCAACCTCTTCTGGTCACTCTCCTTCACCTTCCCAGGACATAGCTCACGCATCCCGCGCACCCCGGCGTCGCTCTCCCTCACTTTACCGCCGTTCCTCATCGTCCTTGCGTGCTGCTTCCCATGTTGTGGACACCCGTTCGGAAAACTAGAGGCTGCAGTTTTTGGAGGAGAAACTGTATCATATCAGACTGTTCCAATTCCTCCTGCTCGCCCCGCCAATTTGCTCTCTGTTTGTGTGGAAGGTGTTTCTGTCGACGCCCTTGTAGATACTGGAGCCGCTATTTCTGTTATACATCGTGAACTGTGCTTCCGTCTGCGAAAAGTGCAAACGCCGTATGTTGGTCCGGTCCTATGTAGGGCCAATGATGTTTCCATCTTTCTACCGGACAGTGCACAGCTCGCACTCCGATAGACGGTATTCGTCATCATGTGCAACTTGCGGTGCTTTCGACGTGCGCTCATCAGGTGATATTAGGATGGGACTTCCTGTTGGCTGCTTCTGCACTAATTTCGTGCCACGACCCAAGGATTCACATCAGCGACACTGAGACTTATCCTATTTTCGATTCCCCGTGTCCCAACCTCATTGCAGCAGCGGATTTTCTTATCCCACCAGACGAAGAACGTTTCCTTACCGTTGAGTCAACAGACATTGTTGATGGAGATGCATTGGTTGTACCTTCTCAGCGCTGCATTTCTCGAGGACTCACCATCGCTTCTTGCTTGGTCCGGTTCTCGAGTGGCTATGCCAGCCTCACAGCCTTTAATACGACTCCTGAGCCACTGCTACTGCCGAAAGGGTCTACTGTCGCCAAGCTCGCCAACGCTGCGCCGGTATGTGTCGTCAGTGTTTCGCCTGCCACGTCTTCCACGCATTGTACGCCCGCAGAAGGCCACACTAGTGCAATTAAGGCCACCTTGAGTGCAGATCTCAATTCGGCCCAGGCCAATGCACTTCATTTTAATGAAGCATGAAGCTTGTTTTGACGTCTCTTCGCAAGGCCTGGGTCAGACCACTGTAACTACTCATCGAATTGAAATAGACGGCTCTCGCATCATTCGCCGTCGCCCGTACCGTGTGTCACCTTCGGAGCGAAAAGTTATAGAAGAACAAGTGAACAACATGCTGACACGCAACATTATAAGGCCTTCAGCAAGCCCTTGGTCTTCTCCTGTTGTGCTTGTTAAAAAAAAGGATGGTTCTGTGCGCTTTTGCATCGATTATAGGGTGCTAAACAAAATTACCCGTAAGAATGTTTATCCAATGCCTCGTATCAACGGTGCTTTAGATACCTTACAAGGTGCCGAGTATTTCTCGAGCCTCGACTTGCACTCCTGATATTGGCAGATTCCAATGCATGAACCGGATAAAGAAAAGACTGCATTTGCTACACCTGATGTCCTTTTCGAGTTTAACGTGATACCTTTTGGACTGTGTAATGCACCAGCTACGTTTGAGCGTATGATAGATACAGTACTCCGTGGCTTAAAATGGAAGACCTGCCTTTGTTACTTGGACGACATTGTCATCTTTTCGTCGAGTTTCTCCCAGCACCTATAACGTCTATACCAAGTTCTCGCATGTCTAGCAAAGGCTGGTCTCACTCTGAATACTAAAAAGTATCGCTTTGCAAGCTGAAGCATTAAAGTATTGGGCCATGTCGTCAGTAAGCATGGCATCCAGCCTGATCCCGATAAAATCGCTGCAGTGCTGCAATTTCCGCCCCCAACCGCACTTAAAGAACTCCGCAGCTTTCTAGGACTAGCGTCCTACTTCCGCCGCTTTGTCCGTGACTTCGCCACCATTGCCACTCCTCTACACAAACTTCTGACTTCGAGCGCGTCCTTTGTGTGGTCGGACGACTGTGAAGCTGCCTTCCAGACCCTGAAACGATTTCTCACGTCAGGACCTGTGCTCCGTCATTTCGATGCAACCGCCCCTACTATTCTACACACTGATGCCAGTGGGCATGGAATTGGAGCTGTCCTGCTGCAACGGAATCAGAGGTCTGAAGAGCAAGTCGTGGCTTATGCAAGTCGTGTTCTTTCTCCTGCTGAGCGCAACTACACAATTACAGAACAGGAATGCCTCGCCATCGTGTGGTCAATACAAAAATTTCGACCCTATCTCTATGGCCGCCATTTCACAGTCGTGACCGACGATCATGCTCTCTGTTGGTTGTCATCCCTGAAAAACTTGTCTGGATGCCTCGCCGTTGGGTACTGCGCTTGCAGGAATATGACTTCACTGTCACGTATAGGTCCAGCAAACAACATCAAGATGCCGACGCTTTGTCGCGCTGCCCGCTGTCTCCAAACGCCCATGCTTCACCTTCGGCCTGCACGTCACCATCTAGCAGCACGCCTCAGCATACGCCCAGTAGCCCGGGACAGTCAGTTGGCTCAGTTGACTTCCTTCTGTCTACTGACCTCGTCTCACTTCAACGCACTGACCAATACTGCCGTACGCTGATCGATCGACTTACTGGTTTGGCATGACCCCCCAACAGTCGCTTAAGACGACAACTTTCATGTTTTAAGCTTCAAGGTCGAGCGTTATTTCGATCAATCTACCATCCTTCCGATAACCGATGGGTACCAGTCATACCTCGCTCACTTCGACTCCAAGTATTAGAAGCATTTCACGACGACGCGACGGCTGGCCCCTTAAGGCTTTCATAAGACCTACGACCGCATTAAAACGCATTGTTTCTGGCCGGGCCTTTCCACTTCTGTCGCCAAATACGCTGGCTCCTGCGCGTCATACCAACACAGAAAACGCTCGACATCCCTTCCAGCCGGTCCTCTGCAGCGTCTACCATGCCCGTCCACCCCCTTTAAAATTGTGGGCATAGACTTGTATGGGCCCCTCCCACTCACGCCCGCTGGTCACTGCTGGATCGTTACCGCAGTGGATCATCTAACGCGGTACGCTGAGACAGCTGCTCTTCGCTCTAGTACTGCCTCCGAAGTCGCCGAGTTTTTCGTGCATGCTATCGTTTTGCGCCACGGCGCACCTCGTGTCCTCCTGAGTGACCGTGGCAAGACGTTCCTTTTGCATGTGCTTCGTGGAGTCCTCCAGGCCTCTGACACCACCCATAAGACTATATCAGCGTACCATACGCAAACAAATGGTCTTATAGAGCGTTTTCATCAAACTTTGTCCGACATGATGTCAATGTATGTTCGACCCGATCACACCAACTGGGACACCATTCTACCTTTCATGACGTTTGCGTATAATATTGCCGTCCAACGTACAACCAATTACAGTCCCTTTTTTTTTGTGTAAAGTCATTAGCCATCTTTCGTCTTGGACACTACACTTCTTTCAGCACCTGCTGCTCCATCCACGTCTCTTCCTGAAGAATTTGCTGCTCGCATCGCCCGCTGCCGTGAAATTGCCCGCGCCAACACCACTACCATTCAGGACAAAAGGAAAATTCGCTATGATGCGACGCGTGGCGTTCCTTCGTTCCGCCCAGGCGATGAAGTTCTTTTGTGGACACCTGTTCGCGCACCGGGGCTCTGTGAAAAATTTGTTCACCGATATCTCGGCCCCTACACCGTTTTGCAAAGAACTTCAGCTGTTAACTACCGCGTCACTCCTGTCAGCTCAGCTACTGACGGCCGCCACCGCACTACAGAAATCGTTCACATCTCTCGCCTGAAACCCTGCATTCGCCGTACCTACCCTTTCTAGCTTGCAGTCTTGCTGACCGCTTCCTGAAGGGGGGGGAGTTAGTGTGAGCACATTTTGGGCATATCGTCGTCGTCATCTCTACATACGACTCATCATCATCATCTTTTGTCTCGTGCGGTGCTCTTTTGTCTCGTGCGGTGCGGTGCTCGTGCGGCGGATGAGCGTAGAGGAGGAAAAACAGGCTGGAAAAAAGGGCAAAATGTCCCAATCTTTATGGTCCAATGTGACGTACATGGACAACACGTTCACCAGTGTGCGGTTGGTAAGCTCGGTCAGCCCATTTGTTTGCTGGTGATACGGTGTTAAGTGGTGAAAGCTAGAAGCACACAATAAAAGACGCTCTTCTACGACATCTGCAATAAAGTGGTGGCTGCGGTCGCTGATGATGACTAGAGGAGGGCCATGACGAAGAATGACTGAGTGCAGCAGAAAAAGGGAAACTAGGCTGGTGGTGGCAGATGGTAAAGCAGCCGTCTCGCAGTACCGAGTCAGATGGTCGGCAAATGCGATGATCCAGCAGTTTCCTTTCAATGAGCAGTGAAAGGGACCCATGAGATCAATTCCAACATGCTCGAAAGGAAAGCTAGGAGGCGTCAGTGGTTGTAGGAGTCCGGCTGGCATCGTAGTTAGATGCTTGTGGGCCTGACACTGAGCACAACTGGCCACATACATATCAGTCAACCGTTGCATTCAGGGCCAGTAAAACCGTTCTTGGGCACGATGAAACGTATGCGCTGCTATTAGATGTCCAGAAGTAGGATCGTCGTGCATGGCCAGCATAATAGCGGAGCAGAGCTTCTCTGCAACTACAAGAAGGAAGCGGGCACCAGTGGTGGCGGAATTCCTTTTGTAGAGGAAGCCATCACGAACACAAAAGCCTCGGGTTGTTGTGGAGTCACGCGCAGCGTTGAAAAGCGGCTCTAAGCTGAAGTCTTCTCGCTGCTCCTTCTCAAAAGTCTCCTTATCAAGAAATGCTGGTGCCAAAGAAGCAATCAGGTGGTCAAAGTTATCCGGATCAATAAGTGTCGTGTTTCGCGGCATTCGCGAAAGGCAGTCAGCATCAGAGTGTCGGCAACTACTCTTGTATGAGACTGTGAAGTTGTACTCCTGGAAACGTAGAGCCCAGCGTGTGAGACGACCAGAGGGATCACGAAGGTTGACAAGCCAGCACAATTAATGATGATCTGTGACGACTGTGAATGGCTGCCCATACACATACGAGCAGAAACATTGCCCAGCAGAAATGACTGCTAGGCATTCTTGCTCAGTAACAGTGTAATTGCATCTAGGCTTACTTAATGTGCAACTTGCATAAGCAATTACGTGCTCTTTCCAGTCGCATCGTTGAACGAGGACTCCACCGACGCGCAAGCCACTCGCATCGGTGTGGATCTCTGTCGCTGAGGCTGGGTCGAAATGCTGAAGGATGGGTCCCGTCGTCAGTAGAAACTTCAGTTGATGAAAAGAAGCGTCACACTCATGAGTCCAATCAAAAGTGGTGTCCTTATGCAGAAGACATAGGCGACATCAGCAAAAGCAGGTATCATCATCATCATCAGCAGCAGCAGCAGCAGCAGCAGCCTATATTTGTCCACTGCAGGACGAAGGCCTCTACCTGCGACCTAGTTTTCTGCTGTCCTCGACTGTACTTCCTATCTCTTGGTATCCATTCTGTAACTCTAATGGTCCACCGTTATCCAGTTATCCATCCTACGCATTACATGGCCTGCCCAGCTCCATTTTTTTTTTTTTTCTCTTAATGTCAGTTAAAATATCAGCTATCCCCGTTTACTCTCTGATCCAAACTGCTTTCTTCCTGTCTCTTAACGTCAGGCCTAACATTTTTTGTTCCATCGCTCTTTGTGCAGTCCTTAACTTATTCTTGAGTTTCTTTGTTAACCTCCAAGTTTCTGCCCCATATGTTAGCACCGGTAGAATGCAATGATTGTACAGTTTTCTTTTCAACGATAATGGTAAGCTCCCAGTCAGGATTTGGCAATGCCTGCCATATGCACTCCAACCCAATTTTATTCTTCTGTAAATTTCCTTCTCATGATCAGGGTCCCCTGTGAGTAGTTGACCAACATAAACCTAGAGGCTGACTGGCGATTCTGAATTCTTGTTCCCTTGCTAGGCTATTGAACATTATCTTTGTCTTCTGCATATTAATCTTCAACCCCACTCTTATACTTTCTCGGTTAAGGTTCTCAATCATTTGTTGTAATTCGTCCCCATTGTTGCTGAATAGGATATGTCATCTGCAAACTGAAGGTTGCCGGATCCTCCCTCCTAAGCTTTCCCACTCTAATGGCTTGAATACTTCTTCAAAGCATGCAGTGAATAGCATCGGAGAGATTGTGTCTCCTTGCCCGACCCCTTTCTTGATAGGCAACTTTCTACTTTTCTTGTGGAGAATCAAGGTAGCTGTGGAATCTTTGTAGATATTTGCTAAAATATTCACATATGCCTCCCGTACTCCTTGTCTCTGAATGCAATGCCCCTATGACTGCTGGTATCTTTATTGAATCAAATGACTTTTCATAATCAATGAAAGCTATAATGAAAGCAGGTATAAATTGGCGGAAATAAGAGTAGAGGCCTAGGAAACAAGGAAGCTCTTTAACAGACCAAAGAGGCTTGAACTCTTTAACAGCTGCTGTCTTTTGTGGGTCAGGCCTGATACCATCCTTGCCTACAAGATAGCCAACGCACAATGTCTGTTGCTCATCGAAGTGACATTTCTTAGAATTCAGGACTAGGCCGGCGTGTTCAATGCAATCTAAGACAACTTCCAGGCACCAGTTGTGCTCTTCAAAAGTGCTTCCAAAGATGACAACATTGTCTAGGTAACACATGCAAATATCCCATTTGAGGCCTTGAAGAATGGTGTCCATAAATGTTTCGAAAGTCGTGGGTATGTTGCAGTGACGAACTCAAAAAGGCCGTTCGGGGGGATATAAATGCCATTTTTTGCTTGTCCCTCGGGTGCATTGGGATTTGCCAGTACCTCGATCGTAAATCAACAGAAGAAAAGTAGAACGCCGAATGAAGGCAGTCCAATGCATCATCTATGCTTGGAAGATGGTAAACATTTTTTTTGGTAATGAAATTGAGACGGCGGTAGTCCGCACAAGTACCATCTTTCTTTTCACAAGTATAACTGGAGCAGCCCACGGACTGGATGATTCCTGGATTGCGCCTTTCTGTAGCATATCGTGAACTTGTTCGTCGATAATGTTGCACTCTGACATTGATAGTCGAAAGGGTTTATGTCAAACAGGCCGCACCGACCACATGTTAATTCTGTGCTTGGTTCAAGACACAGGAATGGACGGCATGTTACCCCCTGGGCAAAGTCGAAGATACTTAAGTGCTTAGTTAGAACGTTCCCTAATGTACAGCGCTCGTCTGTGCTGATTGGCTTGCTGATCATAGGCAGAATCTTGAGTCTTCTGAACAAACCTCAACTTGTTTATGCAGAAGATCTGTGAGCATTGCGACTCGGCGTAGACTTGTGCTCTTTGAAGGAAGCAAGCTTCATGCCAGCAGGTACCACTGAATTTTCACCTGAAGGGTAGACACTCCATAATTTAGAGCGATGCTGAGCCACAGACACAAGACAATGTGGTAGAAAAATATTCTTCTTTATGCATAGTAAATGCACAGGCTCTACTGTGGCATCGAAGGCCTGATGATTGGTACTAGTGCAGCCCACCAGAACACACACAGCTGAGAAAACAGGCACAAGAGAGTCCTCACAGACATGAAATGCACCATCCTCACTTGGACGAGCTCATCCTGCATGAGCTCATAAGAAATGTCGCCACTCACGAACATCTCCCTTGAACATCTCCCTTGTTCGGAAATCAACTGTGGCACCACACATCTGTAGGAAATCAATACCTAATATAACATCATGTGAGGATCGGTAAAGAATGGTAAATTCAGTCGTGAGAACTTGACAACCCAGGGACACTTTTGCAGAGCAAGAACGAACAGACTGCAACGAATCCCCACTCACGCCACAATATGTTGCCACTTGGTTCCATTGAAATACCACTTTGCATCCTATAACCTTCTAAAAAACAAACCTCATCACAGAAATAACAGCACCAGTGTCCACTAACGCAAATACAGGTGGAAGCATATCTTTCAGCAGCGAATCTCCAGCAACCTCACCTCCATTGGCCACGCTCTTTAGTTTTCCTGGCGGTGGTGACCTTGAATGATGCCGTGGTGAAGAAGACTGGTGCAATTGAGGAACAGGAGGTGGCATCACGCTACGGTCAGAGGCAGATGAGCGGTTCTGGAAGTTTCCTTGCCTAAAGTTGCTGCTAGAAGGCGATTGCGCCATAGAAGGCCATTGGGGTGTTGGGCACTGGGGCAGCAAGTTGATCGTACCGAGACCTTTGGCAATGAGGACAAAAACGCTATATGTGACCAAGAACGCCACAGATGTAGCATGTAGGAAGTGGATGACTTCTGCGGTAGTCTTCAGAACAGTCAGACACTTCAGCACGCCTAGGACGAATGAATGGGTCGTAAGGCGGAGCACTGCGACTCGTGGGGCGACCAGAGGAACGGGCGCAACGATAGCGAGGTTCAAATCGGGTATCTGAAGAGTAGTTTCCTCTCGATGCTGGCGCGTGTCGGTACTCTGATAAATCCGCAACGTTGACTGATAGTTGCCATACATTCAATGGTGGAGAAGTCGCCGGGGCTTGCGAAAAGGAGGTGTCGGAGACATCAGGCCGGCGACGTGCTGTCTCGTTGTGGCTGTACAGCTCTTCGCGGGCGATGTCTTATGGTTGACGCCAAATGAAGAGCTCATTTGAAGAGGTCAAATGAAGAGCTCATTTTGATACTGGCCACAGTAGTAACATTGACAAATCGGCCAGACCTTTTTATTCGGAGCATCTTCAGTGCCTCGAACGTACGACAGTGCTTCATGACATCAGACACTGAAGCGAGACTGTCCTTGCTGATCAGGAAATTGTACACATCCTCTGCTATGCCCTTGAGCAGGTGCCTGACTTTGTCTTCTTCGGACATTCTTGCGTTGGCTTGCTTGCACAATTTTAAAATATCCTCCATGTAGGTAGTACAAGTCTCGCCTGGTAGCTGTGCTTTCTGTGCCAGGGTGTGCTCTGCGCGTTTCTTTTTCGCGTCCAAATCACCGAAGCATTCTTTTATCTCATGGAGGAAACGTTTTCACGTGGTTAATAATTTTTCATGATTCTCAAACCACATCAGGTTTGAACCACATCTCAAATCACTCAAACCCCTTTCTCTCCTCTAGGAATTCTGTACGGAGCGGCGCCTGCGTCCCACACCCCACCAGCGCATGCGCATCCCCTCCCCCTCTCTCTCCTCTCCTGCGCTCCCCCCCCCCTTTCTCTCCTCTAGGAATACTCTACGGAGCGGCGCCTGCGTCCCACACCCCACCAGCGCATGTGCGTCCCCTCCCTCTCTCTCTCCTCTCCTACACTCCCCCCCCCCCTTTCTCTCCTCTAGGAATACTCTACGGAGCGGCGCCTGCATCCCACAACCCACCAGCACATGCGTGTCCCCTCCCCCTCTCTCTCCTCTCCTACGCAGCGTTCCCCCCTTTCTCTCCTCTAGGAATACTCTACGGAGCGGCGCCCGCATGCCACACCCCCACAGCGCATGTGCGTCCGCTCCCCCTCTCTCTCCTCTCCTACGCTCCCCCCCTTTCTCTCCTCTAGGAATCCGGAGCGGCGCGCTCGACAGGTGGTGCGACAGTTGCATACTCTGCTGGGGGCGCCCCGGTAGTTCCGCCGTATGAAAATGACAGAGTGTGCGCGCCTCATTCTCTCTCCTGTGCAGCGCCGTGATGAGCGCTCGGGCCGCTGCTGCGAAACCATCTCCTGCTCAAGCTAACCATCTCCCCGCTGCTTCGCATCCACACATGGTTCCCTTTAGCGGGAGATGGAGTAATTTTTTTTTCTTTCTCATTGCCTCCGCTCACACTTCTTTGTCTTCCACTCACGCGGCTACATTTACTGTATTTATTTATTTATTTATAAGTATCTTACAGAGCCCTTGTGGGGCATTCCACCTTAGTAGGCTAGAAGTGGTACTGCGTGCTATCAAGTCTTCCGGCCTTACGCTGAAATCTGAAAAATGTCACTTCGCCTACAAACAGCTCGAATTCCTGGGCCACGCTGTCAGCTCTGCAGACGTTTTACCAGACCCAGTAAAGGGGGCAGTACAGTAAATACAGACATAAAGATTAAAATACAATAACACCTTAACAAAGTAAAACATTGATTAGCACAGATTAGTGCATCGATACATACACACAAATATATATATATATACAGTTGAGTCCCACTACAACGAAATTCACAGGACACATGAAAAATTTCGTTGTGGCGGAACTTCGTTAACGCGAAATTGGTATGTATATACGTACGCCAAACAGCAAAGCCGTGAACGAAACCGAAATCATCGTCCGGGAAATCTTCGCGATGGCGGGGGGGGGCAAAGGTTGAGACGTACCAAAGGCAGTCGATAAAGTGTCAACTTCATGAGAGAATGCATTTCGCGCCGCTGTTACAGCATTTATCGTACATTACAGCCGATGCCTAACCCAACGCGCGTGCCCGGCCGAACGCGAAACACTCATTTTGCGGCACATGCACCGTCGCAATGAAGCGGTTTGAATTATCACAATTTCACTGCATATTTATGATAAAGTCAGCAAGTTTGGCAAGCTTGCGCTTACCGGAAGTTTTATTTCCCGAAGTCGGTCAGCCTGGATTTCTTACACTTCACGGCAAGCAAAGGCGTTACGCGAGTCTCAGAGTCCGTTAAAAGAGCCATCGCAATTGTCGTGGGTTATGTTAACTTTTCTGATGAGGCGAAAATGATCGATTACTTTCAAAGCAGTTGCTGGAGTCGGTGTGTCTAGCGGATAGTCATTTTCCCCAGAGGACGAGACGTTAGCATCTCGTTGACAACAGCGGCTGCGGCGCGGCCGCTATCATGAAAGCAATTTGCGACGTGCACAAAGTGAGCGCCCGCGCGGGCCTCATCTTCAAAGCGATCTGCGATAGGGGCAAAGTGCAACTAGTGCTGGTAGAGTCGTGTGCGCTGTGCTTTCAACGTTTTGTTCCCGTTGAAGCGAGAGACGGCACGGAGGTCAATTCGCTCGCTGCGATCGCACCTTCTCATTCCAGCATGTTGAAACCGGGTTTCCGCGGTCATAGAGCGAGATGTGTTCATGTTTACCTGTGCGCCCGTGACACTGTGCTTGGTAATTTAGTTAGTAAGCGAATGTTCACAAGTTCATACGGCAATTAAAACACTATCTTTAGTTCGTATAGCTGTCGACTAATCTGCTATCGCAACCGATGCTTCACCTTGCGGGCGAAACTGCGAGATTTTTCCTTCTGCTTTCGGCCTTGGCGATCGTATGTGCCTTCTCCTCGAGAGAGAGAAATTTACACTTCTTCATTGGTGTAGCCATTTCGACCGGACACAGGCGACAGAAAACGGCAGCGATTGCGGTGATCCCCTGCAGTGTCGCACAGGCGGGTGATGATCACGCGGGGCTATAGATTGCAGTGGCTTAAACCGGCACTTTGAATTTGATTTCGTTCGCGAAAACCTTGTTCAAGCGGACATACGATCGTCACAGCTTTGGAAGGACCTTCTAATTTGACTACTCGGCAGTTTCAATTTCAATTCAGTCCCAGTTTCGTTCTCAAAAAGTTCGTTGAAGCGGAAATACCGAATAAAACGCCTTCGTTATGAAGGGACTTTTTTTTTTGTATTACTTTCTATGGGCAGCTGACGGGGAATCAGAAAATCTTCGTTGTGGCGGAAATTTCTTGTAGCGGCATTCGTTGTAAGGGGATTCGACTGTATATATAGATATATATATAATGCTTTGTAATTATTGATTTATTTATCATTGTGGTGATGATTATTATCTGTGAGCCAGTATGGCAACTGTGGCAACCAATGGTTACAACATACGGTGATGCTACATATCCAGTTCAAATGCCCCTATAACAGCTATTGCTGTAAAACAGGAATATATACAGCATGAAACAAGTGTTTTCTGCATGTGAGGGGACAAAAAAAATTAATAAATAATTACTACCTGTTGCGCAATGGCTGATGCAGTCTGCTTATTGTCTCCAGTCAGAAGAACAACCTTAAAGCCCATCTCTTTCAGTTCACTCACAGTGGCTTTGGACTCAGGCTTCAGTGTGTCTGACACAGCAAGTATACCTGCAAGAACACCTGAACAGTAAAATATATCAATCAGCTCATACAATCGTATTTCTGAAAGTATAGAATGTGAGAGGTGTTAAAACATTGTCTAATATGTTAAAGAAAACTATGATGCAATCCTGGTTGCACCTTAGACATATGCGAGAAAAGGAAAAGCACAAACTGGATATTACATGTAAAAATCAACACTGTAACCTGCAAAGTCTTCGTAGTGTGGAAATACTATAAAACAAGAAAATGAGAACTGTGTTGCCACATTAACGAAACAAGAAAATTTTAGTAATTGAATGCTAACAGGAGACCATTACAAGCTTGTAGAGCACATAAAACAGAGCTCCATGTAAAGGTCTTACCTATCCCTACCTAGATAATGTACAATGACTGAAAAAGGCTAAATGTTCTAGTGAAATGGTGAAGATTCCTAGCATTTCAAAGAGAATTTACACCCACCAATTGCTTGGTTGTGTTGGCATGACATCTCGTAAAATACTGCAGCTAGTCCTTCACTCTTTTTAGTGTATAGTATTTATGACTTGCCTGATCATCTTTCTTCTCAAGTTATACTTGTCGTGAGCAACCTGCATAGTATATCATCAGATTCATTCCAATTATAAATAACTAATATTTCAGACTGGTCTGGATGCAATGAGTACTTGGTGTTCCTTCTGTCTAATGACACTACACCTTTCTAAAACAAAAGTAATGCCTTTTGTAAACCAAACTTTTAGGATTCCTACCTCCTACATGTTATATCACCAGGGCTTAAAGCCAAGGTGGGCTCAGAAGGCCAGGCCCTCCCACCAAAATATATGGAAGAGGGAGGGCGACAGCCCCTCCTCGCCTGACAATCAACACACCCACACACACGCACCCACATACGCACACGTGTGCAGCCCACATTTGCATGTGAGCTCTTCCTCGAGCAAAAGCAAACTTTAAGCACTGTGCATAACAGTGTCATAAACCCTACCAATAAGTATAGATATCTTGCCATTTACTTAGATCCTGATTTAACATGGAACCATCACATTAACCTCCCTCTTGCAGTGACTAACCGCTCACTGGGCCTTCTTTTACACAAGCTTGGAAAAGCTTCAGTGCACATTAAAAAATTCGCCAACATTCAGCCAAAATTCAGCATGCATCTGCAATCTGCATCATTGGGAAGGGTACTTGAGAGAAGAGAATTTAAACCATATAATAGCTTTCATCATGAACCATTATAACACATTTCGATATTCTGTTGCCATTTTTTATGACTATTGACTGGTTTCTTCAAGTTCCATTCAAACATTGTCAGCGGAAACACTGTGAGCTTTAAAGCATTAAGCAAGGTCATTCATACTTGACAAAATAAATGGCTGAGATGATATGCCATCAAACACTGCTACAGAAATAAAACATGCATAGTTTCAAGCACTTATTTGCAGTTATTACACCCACTTAAATTTTCTTAATTTTTTTTCAGCCTACCTTTTTGTGCTAGTGTCTTTTCTACATTGAACTGTTTTCCTTCAATTGCACTATACTAAAAGATTTCTGAAATTGTATTGTTTCAAAGTTTTTGAAGTTCCCACATCCCCCTTTTTTTTTTACTGTACATATTATAGTTCAGTGCTTTGCATTGCTGCTACTAGGTTTGACTGTAGCTACACTTTCTTACCAGGAAAGTCTTATACATTCCAGACAGTACTAATGGCATAAATGAACCTCATAAAGCTGATAATCTACAACCTACAAAGCTATAAACATCAACCTTGCTAAATCATCTTGGCAATTTGAAAATTGCAGCAATTATCAAAGCGCTGACAATCATTCGTGAGCAGGCTCACAAACCTATTAGTACCAGAGTGTGTACACCAGGAAAATCTAAAACCGATAGGTTTTTTTTTTTTTTTTTTTCACTCTGTATTCAAGAGGCCTCAATTTCTTTAGTGCTTTTAACTAAGACTTTATGACCATATTGTCACAGCCTTATCATAGTAATCATGTCAATTCTGCAGAACATTTTTAGTTTTATATGATGTATGATGATAAACATTTGACCATTAGCATAAGAATATAATAATAAGTACATGTGCAAAATGCACATTTCCAATAATTACGCATTTCTCACCTCGAGTAAAAAAAGTAATGCCTGAATGGCAAACGCTTGCCTCCTACTGAGTAGAAACTTACTAGGCACACAGCTTACTATAACACTGGCCGCACAATGAAACCCATGCGGCATAAATACAAATTCTGCTAATGTGTAACAACAAAATGACAGGCAGTTTTACCATTTATGGCACACAAAATAACTGTCTGCCCCATCATTTCCCTATTGGCCATCAAGCTGTCAACAGAAGAAAACACTTCAACAGAGTTCTTCTTCATCCATTCTCGGTTGCCCACAAGCACGTCATACGTATTGTCCCATTTGTCTGCAAAGCATAAATATTATATATGTATGCCAGGACAGAATATGCACACCTACAATGTTGTAACTAACAATTTGTGTTATTGACTAAAACTAATGACATCCATCAATAAATAATGCAGGCTCAGTTACCAATACTACCCACCTTGAGTAGCAAACCTCAACAGAGTGCAACGATTTTAATGAAAATGGTTGATCAGAACTAAAACACCACATAAAGGGTACAGAGGAGCCCACTTATTTGATGCAATTTATGATAACATGACATCAACAAAATTTGACATAACAACAGCCAAGCAGTCAAACAGATGTGCTTATTGTTTGATCAATCCTAGGCCAAAATGAATCTCTTTACATACTGTATAGAGCAAAAGCCAAGAGATCATGAGAATGATAAAGCCTACAGCGTAATAAAGTACAAAATATTGTGCATTTTGTTTCTTAATGCTGTTACAATAAACAATTACAGTATTTAATATTTAATTATCTAAATTTCTGTTTCCAATTATATACTACAGTTAAAGTGCAATAACTTGTGGAAGTCCAGCTTTTCAACGCAAGGAAATTGTTTACATAGACCGTACTTTACAGGACGCTAATTGTTCCTGAACCGTGTCATTGTGTGAGAATGATAGCAAAAATTGAAGGTCTTGCTTAACAGAATCTACAGAACTGGGCATGCCAGTTGACAGTTGAACCACAAACATTAACCTTAAGGTTGCCAGAAATGCTAAAACAATAGTATAAGCAGCAACAGTGTAAAACAAGCATACACAGTTGCTACTACAGTTACTGTATATGCTCCCCTTGGGGAGCAGAGTTGCGCATCTGATTGAACGCACTGCTCGCACCCCTATTCGCCAAATCTGGTCACATGCGCAAAAAGCATCCTTTTGAGGGAAAGCCAACTTCACGGCTGCACCTGCACCATAGAGTTTCTATGGCCTGCACTGCCACCCGCCATGCCACCATCGTCGCAAGCTGCTGTGCGCTGCCGCCCGCCGTGCCACCTGGCCTTCACGGAATGAAGGAGCAAGCACACTCGGCAGTTGAGCCGTGCCGTATCCTGCATTCAAAAGGAGTGGCTTTTCTGCTTAACACGGATGCGTCGGCGGGCAAGATGGCGGACCTATGCGCAACTCTGCTCCCATAGGGTGCATATACAGTAACTCTAGTTGCTACCATGCCACAAGTCTCTGAGACCATTAGAAAAGAGGGGTGGGGGGAGGGGGTGAACAGAGCACAATTTATTTAACTGTTTTCAATTATCTCCGACTCCAGTGCATGTACAAGTAATACATGGGAGTGCTAATAATGGTTAAGCTTAACACATTTATGGCCCACTGCAACTACTCAAGTTTACATGAACTAAAGTCATTGCGTTAACCATGGCAACTCCATATATAGATAGTTGCAGTTAGCTTTTCTTTGTAACTGTGCATGACTAAGGTAAGCCATAACTGACGTTCAGCTGAACTGTGGCTAGCAGGTCCATGCAACTAGGGTTGTTCACAGTTCAGAAGATTAACTCTGAAATGTTTTTAACTGCACTTTCAACTCCATAATCCCCCCTATTAAGAAGTAAGCTTCGATCTCCCCTGCAATGAAAGAACAATGCCTAAACTTGTTAGTAATGACATGAAGAAAAGCTATCACTGAATTTTAAGTCTGTGTATGCACTTGTCTGGAAAAAAAAAACGTGTGACAGACCTTGCTCATTTCCTTCTTGGTTCACTTCTCCAATGTACTGAATTTCTACACAATACGAATCCTGTCCATCCACATACTCTGGTGCATTCTTTAAAGTGCTGGCCACATTTCCAACTTTGCAAGACAGACCAAAGCCTGAGATTGCCTCAAAGCCTTCACAGCTTCCAAGAATGTCTGTCTGCAATAACTGTCACATGCCAAGAAAAGAGAGAAATATGAAAAGTTAAATCAAGCAAGTAAAGCAGCATCTAAGGTACTGAAATTACATTTCAACATGGCACAATGGGGTAATGTTGGCTGTAGTAATATATACATATGTACACTGTGAAAAAAGGTTGCACCCTTTGGGGGCTTAGCTTGTCCCCAAACCATAATCATAGTCTATCTTGCATGCCTTTTCTTTCTTTAACGCTGCACAACCGGTATACCGTCCAGGTCACAAACAGCAAGTGCATTATCAGTGTGACATAGAATTCTTGAAAAGTCCTTTCTTAAAAACTCCGCGTTTGCAGAGTTTTTAAGAAAGGAAACTCAAGCAAGGCACATGACGATTACTGTTTGGAGACAAAATATGCCCCAAAGGGTGTAAACTTTTTTTTAGAGTGTAATTTCAATTCCTAAAGAAAGAACTCACAGAACTTCATGCAGTTAACATTTGAACTTAACTATGTAGGTCGCTACTAAACATGCGCATCATTGGTTGAATTTATGTGAAATTTTATAAGTTTTCTATTATATAGACACATTCCAAGCAACTAACAGATTTCTTTGGGCTAGCTGGTAGGATACTGCACATACATACACAACAAGGAGACACTGACAATACAGGGAATGAGATGGGGCATGTATGTGCCGTCTCATACTAAATGTAGTTCTCATTCTTTATATGAAGACATGAATGGCACTTATTTCAGGTAATTGAATTTTAGTCAGCTATACGCTTGGCAGAAGGGCAGGGCAGAAGTGGAGAGAGGTTTTGATTGACAAGCTGCCTTCCTCGTCCATTTTCCACCTCTCCCCACACCCCTCCTCATGTACAAAGTTGCTTACAAGCTACCGCTTCTCGAGCACAATGTAGTTAGTGGAAATAAAGGTGTTAAATCAGGGATAATACTTTAAAAAATGTAACAGACACACAACAGACTTCTTGAGGCCTTTCTTGGCATCCACAGTGTAACAGCTTATATATATTTTTTCCTTTTAATTCAGTACTTAAGTATTTTTCAGATTTCAGTATATTTAGAAATCTACACATGCAGAAAACTTTAAAAAGATAAAAGAGTTACAGTGATGTTTCGATTTGTGAACGCAAGTTATGCGGAAGTGTATGGATGCCGCGAACATTCACAGCGAGCACTGCGGCACTGAAGCACAAATGGAAAGGGCCCAAACACTGGACGCAAACACTGGACGCAACTCCTCGACGGTGCGCCTGGTGCGCCACAGGGAATGCGCATACTTGCAAAGAGACGCCGTGAACATGCACACCGAGCACTGTGGCGTCGAAGCACAAACGGAAAGGGCGCGAAAGCAGCGATTCTCTTCTCCACCTCCAGGCACCTTCCGCCTCTGGCGCTCACTTCCCTCGCTGTGACAAACAATCTCGCTGATTTGACAGTATCACCAGTGGTGCCACTAGGGCCAGCGGCACTAAGGGCAGTGGCCAACCGTGAAGAAGAAAACTTTAAAGGAGAGGAAAATTAAGACGAGCCAGAAAGAGTAAGCAACTGGGCGAAGAACACTACAGTCTCAGTAGAACGTGTGGTATTTTCAAGGAGCTTTCATAAGAAAATTAAAGCACAAAGTCATGCTAATCTCGCACTATCTGCTAATGCAGACCGCACTGGTGGGGAGGTATTTCTACAGCAGTTACAACAAGTGCTACGCGGTTGTATCTGCAAAACATTTTATGCACCTCTCAAGGGCGACGTCTGTAATGTACACTTCATTTTAACTCCACAATCTAAAGCACCCTAAGTCATTGGGCTTTGTTAAGGGCACCCTCCTACAATTTTTGAATTTTTTGTTTTTATTTCTGTAGTCAGCACATAGTGCCACTGTTCCACTCAGTGAAAGGCACCCCAGCACCTTTTCGCTTCTTTGACGAATAAGTATTTGCCATTACCCCCCCCCCCCCCCCCTTCAGTGCTCAGCTTGTGGGGATGCGCGACTCTCACGCGTCCCCTGATGTTGTTTTCCCCGCATGTCTCCTGTGGTCCGGCTTCACCGCGTGGCTAAGTGCTGGCGGTGGTCGTAGTGGTTGCGGCGCGTTGCGAGAGATGGCGCGAGTGTCGCGATGCTAACGCCACCGAACGGCGGGGTGACTTGGGAGAGAAAGGTCGAGGGCGCTTTCTCTTTGGCTTGGGATCGGCGACCAACACGCACGAACGCTTCGCGCGTGCGCCGACCCGCTTCGCGCGACCGTCGCGCGAGGCTAAGAGCAGGACACCGGTATGGACGAACACGGACCGTTCGAGCGCGCCACCGTTCGCGTGACTGTACACGTGAACGACTAGGCGATGGTGTCATAGCATGGGGCGAACGTATTCGCTCGCTATCGGGTCGCGGTGAGTCGGACTTCCTTGATTTGTCGCGCGCCCGTGTGAATGTTCTATTGGTAGTAATTCGGCTAGTGTGCATTAGTGTATGAAAGGTGCAATAAATGCCCTTTTGATTCTTTGCACTACTGTGTTGTCGTTCCTTTGTCCCAAGAGCACATGTGAGACTCCACAAGCTGCACATGGGCCGATCCCCACCCCTAATGACGCCACTGTGTATCACATCAACTGAGGCTTTAACTTCTGGAAGCACTGGTGCTTGATTTTCCGTGAGCCCCACAAGTGTTATCCTTGTCCTCTGTAGCTCATGGCAACAACAATATAGCATCACTGGCTGCTACAAAGATTTAAAGATAATGTTGCTGCAATTTCGGAGCTCTACTGTAGCATTTCAAAACCATTCTAATATACCAAGCATCCTGGAACCTCGTGCCACATTATACATAGTTGTGCCAAAAAAGAAAATGTGCCATTTAGAGTGACAAATAACACTGCCTCTCACCTGCTTAGCATAATCCGTGATGGCTTTAGCAATAGGGTGCTCGCTACTTGCCTCTGCAGTCCCCACAATAGCCATCAGGGCATTTAGTGTTAGGGCCTTAACATGAGTCATCAGACCAGCATACACCAAAACAGGTGCCCCCTTTGTAATTGTGCCAGTCTTGTCAAATGCAAAGCACTTCACCTGTGAAAAATACTCAAGAATGAGCTTAACAATGGCAACCAAGTTTAGGAGATGCATTTTGTCATATGCACAACACACACCCTCCTGCTACATGCAATAATTCTGCGTGCTAGCAGCCCTTAACAATAACCAGCCTGAATATGCTAATTTACATTTGTAACTATTATGACAATTCATGCAATGATATAAAAAGCCAGCCTAAGAATAAACAAAGACAGCTTTGTTTTGTTAAATGTTTGGTTCTGAATGTTAAATAAAATTGCAAAAAGTGAGTAACTGCAATACCATTAAGAGTGCATTTTAGCACCAGCAGACAAAGGAGAAAAGGAAGATGCAAGCAACACATTGCAGTGTATTGCAAAGTCAGTTTGAGTTGGTTGTTTGACTTACCTGTGTAAATTAAAAACAAGCTCATTTGGTAAAAACAAACTTTTAATTGACATATAGTATGTATAAAAATTTCCAACTCAAAGCCCATTTATACTAACTGCAGCATTGACAAACCAGGCAAGTCTGCAAAAGAACTAAAATCTTGCATGTGACAGTTACTAATAGCTCTGTGAGAAGGCATTGTACAAATGGGAGAGATACTTTAGAAAACAAAAGCCATGAGGCGCAACAACCAAGCACCAATGTGTAAATTCTACAGAACGAAGGCTCACTTTAAAAAAAGAAATAGGAAAGTTTGGTTTATCCAAAAAGTGTAATTTATATGTTTGACCACTTGGCTTAATTAACCAAACCTACTCAAAGCTGCAATCAAATCACACAAATCACAAAGGAGGTACCTTGCAAATGGCTTCCAGTGGCTCAGCCCCTTTAATAAGAATGCCGTTTGTGGCACCAACCCCAGTTCCTACCATAACTGCAGTTGGTGTGGCAAGGCCTAAAGCACATGGGCAAGCAATTGACAGCACTGTCAGAGCACACTGGAATGCAAATTGGATGACCACTTCACTTTCTGACATGTCTTGTGCCTAGAAGATAAGAGGAAGTTCCACACCTTGGTTATGAAGAAGATCAGGACAATATTAAGAATATGAAAATCAAAAAGAATACCCTATACATAAATCCTAATACCATGCACAAGTATAAGTATTCATGTATATCATAAGGTGTAAAATTTAATGAAACTACTACTTTTAGTCATTACCAGATATTTATAATGGAAATTACATGAGGGCAGTATTGCATGAAATATGGCTTATCCTTTTCTATTCTTAAAGTTAATGCTGCAAAAGTAAAAGTAAAGGATGTAGTGAAAAAAAGATTATTACTCACGAACCCAAAAAGAGATATGGCTGAATTATATTTATGCAATGGCTTTCTGACTTGATGAAAACAAATGCACATTAGGCATGTAGTAAGTAAAGTTCATCAACTCAAAGTAATCACTTTGAATACAGGGGCATATGCAACAAAAATAATGATGACAATATAATTATTGCTTGAGACATTACCTGAGAAAGAAGCACTTGGGCTACAGTCCATTTAATGGAAAGTTTGAAATCAATGAGGCCAACCTACTGACAAATGAGTGCTTCAATTCTGCTTATAAAATTTTTGTCTTTAAATGTGTGGCAGATATTGCTATTCTGTGACTACTTAAAAAGGCAGCCAATAGTGTCATAATAAATCAGAATGTTAAATAAATTAACAATATTTCACTAATTATTGCAAGGTTATTTACTTTGGGGCACATGTTGCAATTGCAGAATTGAAGCGAGGTATAGCAATACAGACATGCCATACTAGCACTAGTTTTGAGATATAAACCCCCAAAGTGTGCTACAAAATACACTGGCGGGGTCCAGCTGTGTTTCCTGAAGAGCCCCCTTCCCTTTCTCTCAACCCACACACACACCAAAGTAAAAAATTGAATTCTTGGGCTTTCTGTGCCAAAACAACAATCTGATCATGAGGCATGCTGTAGTGGGAGAGACTGCATTATATTGACCATTTGGGATTCTTTAACGTGTACGTCCCCAATAAAGTAGAATACCAATGTGGCAGATTTGGAGGATAGATATATAAAAGTTATGCGTTTAAGAATTTTTGAAAATGCACATATTGCTACCAGGCATGAGCTCTGCAACTGTAAAGTTTACCGTAAAGTTATTATGAGCCTCATTAATTAGCAAATAATCATTAATTAGGGTATTTCAGATTATGATTAGTCATGCAAGGAATGTCCACCTCTTCAAGCAGTTCTACCGAAGTGGAGGAATGGTGCTGTTGGTCACATGCAAATTTTATAAGATCTGCTGAGCCTTAAAAAAAAAAAAATCATAGATAGTATTAAGACAAAGTGATGTCTTGGTGTGCACCTCTATTTTGAGCCCACTGTAGGCATGTATCAAACTTGTAGCCTTAACTATCGCATCATTGAAGCAGGCGAGTGCAATATAAAGTTGCACATTACTTCACAAGAGTTCTATATCCTCCTGAGACCCAAACACAACTATGTGATATAATCACTCTTCAAGGTGGTTTTTATTGTCTACTGTAATGTTATGAACTTGAAAAACAATTTTCAAAATTTAGATACCATGGTTAGATGTCAAAAACTGCATCTTCATGTGCGTGAACATCTCATCTCTTCATGTTTGTGCTATGGTAAAAACTGCATTTCATTGCTTAAACGCAGATATGAAGATGGAACTATGTGTAGTGCATTGCCATGTTGCTGGCGCATCTAATATTTTCATGCAATCTCAGTGATTTCGAAACACATCTCAAGGTTGCTTTTGGCCCTCTGGGATGACACAGAGGTCTAGATCAATTGAGTGTCAAATTCCTCGAAAGAGAATGACAAGAATATGAGTAAACCACTTTTTACAGTTACACATGCAACATACTTTATACCCAGAATGAATATTTTACGTAATAACTACTGAATGAATTTATAAAAAATGTAGAAGGCAATTTGCAATGTACTGTACAAGGGGTCTTATGAGGATATGAGAAAAAAGCTTTTTTATTATGCCCCTTGAGCCTTCATGGAATAACCTCTTCAGATAATAATTATGATCAGCTGTTGATAAATGTGTAAAATTCCCTAGCAAAAATTCTAATAGAAGTTTGTATTAGTCTAATACAGTTTTATATTAGTTGTATTAGTTTTGTATTAGACTAATAGAAATTTATTAGAAGTTTGTATTGGTCTAATACAGTTTTGTATTAGTTGTATCAGTTTTGTATTAGACCAATAGAAATTTCTATTAGTCGTACTGATTTACCTATAATAGGCCCTGTGTATTAGAATTATTAGTCTTATGCAAACAGTGTTGCGTGTCTACTAGTATCTCTATTAGACTAATAGGTCCTATTGGCCTTATACAGATTGTTGCTGGTCTGATACAACATGTATTGCTGGATTCCACAGCTCGTGTTTGCTGGTGAAAGTTGATAAAAAAATAGACCAGCGGACCGCTTGCTTGCATGGAGAGGTGTTTCTATTTAATCACTGAATAATTAAAAATCCTGCTGTACAAAGGCGCAGCAGACTGCGTTTGCATGTTTGCATTAGTGTCAGCGCACTAAGCTAGTGAAACTGCATCTCTCGGCGAAATACACAAAAGCGACGTGCGCCTACATGGTCTTGCCAATTTTGCTTCACTGAGTCGTCGCGATGAGTCGTTGAGGAAACAGCTAGTGTTTACAGCACAGCGAATACTTCCCCATGAAAAAAAAAAAAGAAAGAAAAACACGAATTACCAGCTGTAATCTCCAAGGCTGGCGTTTCGTCAGTGTCATATTTTCTGTTGAAGTGCGCAAAAAGTAAATGTTAATCTTTTAACCTAAATTGCTAACTTGATACCACATATAAAAGGCCGTAATATTTATTGACATCAAAGAGCAGTATCGCAGAGAACGGAACACGGCGGGCCGAAAGGACATAAAACTGCGACCGTAGTCAGCCGTAGTTGCGCACAGCACGTGTGCCATGGCGGCTGCCATGTCAAGGCGAGGCGTCACGCGAGGTGCGTGTTAGTGAATCAACGGTGTTTTTAAGGAACCCGTGGTGTTAGCGCCTGCGCAATCTCATTCGTGCAGTAATATATTTGGATAGTTTTATCTATGGATGCTGTTAATACTTCAAAACAACGCAAGGCAACTGTTTTACCCCTGTCCTTCGCGGCTTTGTGGATCTATCAGCGTGCATCGATGTGCAGCGTTTTCCCCGGCGCCGATTTACCATTTCGAGGTAATTATTATTATGCTTCTGTATGAAGTGTTTTCTTCTTTTTTTTAATCCTGACGGTGGACGTAAGTACAGTGCCGTCGGGCCGATTGCTGTGTGCGTTGCAGCAATAACATGCCTGTTTCCGATAACGCTGTGCAAGATTTCCATCTAGAGTTCCTTATATCTGTCTACAGTTTCGATGGAACACACATGTTATGTTGATTTTGTGTGCTTTGTAATTGTCCTGTCATGTCAGGTAACATCACTGTTTATTATGATAAATATTTTGAGCTAGCATATATCAACTGTCCTAAAATATTGGCGAGCCGCATTTATTCTAAGTTGGAAGCAAATATTGCCAGCTTAAACGTTTCGTGGTAGAACTAGCACCCCTGCTTTCAACTGTTTCTATATGTGTGTATTTTTGTGCCCAGGTTTTCTTAACGACTTCATCAAAAAGACGTCCTCTGGTCGCAGTCAACGAAAAGCTCTCTCAATCAAGATTGCTGTCCTGACGAAGATCTCGAAAGAGGAATCTGTAAAAAGATATGCTGTGCTAATAAATGCTTCTAGCAATTTTACCTGTTTTTCGTTATCTGGTGCATTGCAACATTTTCATTCACAGCAATAGACCTATTAGACTAATACACTAATAGGCCTATTAGACTAATACACTAATAGACCTACTAGACTAATACACTAATATACCTACTAGACTAATAGGCCTATTAGACTAATACACCAATATCTATTAGACTAATACACTAATAGACCTAATAGACTGTATTAGTGTCAATAACCTAATAGGCTATTAGTTTTTGTATTAGAATTTTTGCTAGGGTTTACATAGTTTAATGCCAAGATTCTGGCAGCTCCATTGAAAACATGTCAAGGTTAAATTACTCTGTGCATTTTAGAGTAAGTCATCATATCTTTCAGAGTAATTAAATATCTATTTATTGTAGAATCAAGCATGCTACGTTTCTTCTTAAAAAGATTTTAATCACCTGCTCGAATTACATGCACAATTTAATTAGTGGCTGCAAGCATTACTAGAAAGTAAAATAATTATTTTGCAAGTGCTACCAAAATGCCCCATGTTCGGAGACTATTCCTTGCCACCACGGCAGAGAAATGGCAAAAATAAGTCACGTACACAAATGTGTATACCATGACAGAAGGGGATAAAAGAAAATTAGTTGTCACCACAGAAATGCTAATCTGTGGCATGATCACAGCACTCACCAGAACATTAAGTATACCTAATTTAGAAATCGTAATGTTCAGCAAATATCAAGCACGGATAGCCACCCACCTTGCCATAGTAGTTGTAGACTAGATCTGTCCTAATAAAACCCAGGATAAGCCACACTGCCAGTGTGAAAATTGAGAGGACTACCACAGTTGGAACAAAGTAGCCTGCAATTTTGTCAGCCAGCTGCTGAATAGGGGCCTGCATCAGAAGAAATTTCACTTAGCACGGCAGCAAATTAAAGGCGCCAACAAATATAAGTGCAAACAATCCTGCTAAAAAGGTAAAGTAGACCTCCATTAATTCAACTTTGGTCAATTCAATTTTCTGGTTAATCTGATCCCTACCGAAGGTCCCGGGCGGTGCCCATGCATTTCTACGGGCCCAAACTTTAGTTATTTCGATCCTAAAATTGGCCTTTGCGGGATAAGTTGTACTTGACCAGTCAGCACGCAAGCACCTCACCACTATGATGACTCCAATAGCGACCCCTTTCATGCCAGCATCTGTATCGGTGGAGCTTAGGGGAAAGTGAATGCATTGAACACATGTGATTAAAAAATCTCCCGTCGAAAACACCTATTTTCGACCTGCCCAAGAAAATTTTTCAAGCTATAACCTTAGCGCACAATGTCTGATTACAGTACTTAACTAATTCTAACGCGTGCCTCACTTTTTTTTTCTGTTCAAGAAAATTGCTTCGAAAATTTCCCTGGCGGGGTATAATCAGAAACTAAACGAAAACTGTCCTCACCACGTTCATATGCTTTGCCGCACAACACAATTGTGCTGCGGCAAAGCTGACTTTAGAGCACCGACCACGGCTGTGTCACATTTTTCTTGCTAAAACATTGGGTGCACTTTAGATTTACTTTTAGAGGGCAGCTCTTAGGTACCCATTCCTGTGGCGAGCGTCAGCGTCCTGTGCCCTTGTAACCGTGTGAACGAGCACCGCGAGAGATGAGAGCGAACCCGGAGTGCAGCGGAGGATGAAAAAAGCGGAGATAGCGCAAGGTGGAGGGCGCAGCCGAACCATGAGGCGGAAAGTGAAGGAGTGTATGGCGAAAGCGTGAGAAGAAAAGCGTAGTGTCATGCATGAGGGGCTTCGCGGCGATGATGGCTATGAGATGGTGCCAGAGTAGCGCGCGTTGTCTGTATGCAAACAACGCGCTGCATGAGCGGAGGTTGTCTGCAGCAGCAGCTGTGAATCGCGCCCACATGTCACCGACTTCGCTACGTTTGCAACGTGCCGCACGACACAGATTGTCCGCGCCAGCCAATATATTGCGAAATCAAAACACGAACACAGCTGCACTCAAATTTCGTATTAGGGAGTATCGTAATCGTCGATGATTTTTAAAATAATTTTTAATTTGGGGTGTGCAAATACCGAATAGTAGTTTTCGAATTAAATCAAGAAAAAAAAAAGCCAAATATCGAATCGAATATCGAATATCAGAAAATTTAACACAAACTTTTATGCTTCCAAATACTGCACAAAGTACATAGTGCTGCACATGCTCAGTGCTCAGAAGGCTAATCACATTACTTACTAAGAATCATGCTAGCTATCAGTAACTATGGTACTCTACCTATGAATTATGATGTGTATGTGTGTGTGTGTGTGTCCATGTGTGTGTATATATATATATATATAGAGAGAGAGAGAGTATGCTCCACTCTTCATAACAGGAACACCAAATTAGTATAAGTCTGTCAAATAGAATTAAGTGCTTTTTTTTTGTCTGAAGCTGAAGAAATAGCGAAGTTGTCCTAAATACCCATGGGGATTTCCAGTGGCGTAGCCAGAAATTTATTTCGAGGAAGGGCTCTCCACCGGCAACTACCACTCTTCCCCCTCTCTCTCTCTCGCTCTCTAGATATATATATATATATTGTTACGAGGGGTGCGTTTATTAAACGATGAATCGATGAAAAGGGGAAAAGGGTTGCCGCGCCGACACCGAGCCGCTCCAAAAACAAGCGCACTTCGTACGCCTCTTCTTCCGTCCTTCCGTAGCTTTAGCATAACATTCCTCCCTTCACAGATGAAGCCCGCTGGGCGAGTAACTGTTACGTCCACTCGGAGTCACGTGGATGACAGCGTTTCAGGCGAGCGACGTGAACAAGCTGCGTCTTCTTAGACCGGTACCCATTGGACACAAGGCGAGCAATCAAGTAGGTTACATCACTGATGCGATCGGTGATGACGAAAGGCCAGGTACACCGAGCCAGAAACTTCTGGCACAGGCCGCACTTGCGAAGTGGTGTCCAAAGCCATACAATGTCCCCTTTGTCGTATGACACATTCTTATGTCGTGCATCATAGTGGATCTTGGAGTGGTCCTGGGATGCCAACGTACGTAGCTGACTATGCGGCGTGCTTCCTCAGTGCGGCTGAGGGTCTTGGCAATAGAAGAGTCCCCATGAGGAGTAAAAGGTAGAATGGTATCAAGGAAGTTGCGGGGTGGTCTAACACAAAGAAGATAGAAAGGGCTGTAGCCTGTAGTTTCATGCTCTGCGGTGTTGTAGGCGTATGTGATAAAAGGCAAGATGTCATCCCAATTTTTGTGCCTGGAATCCACGTACATCGAAAGCATGTTGGTCAAAGTTCTGTTAGTGCGCTCGATGAGACCATTTGTCTGCGGATGATACAGGGTCGCGTGGCCAAACTGGCAAGCACAGAGACGCAACAGCTCTTCGACTACGTCGGCCACGAACTGGCAACTGCGATCGCTCACAATAACACGAGGGGGTCCATGACGCAGTATAACGGAGGACAGGAGGAAGCTCGAAACATCAAGAGCCGTGGCTGTTGGCATCGCTGCGGTTTCAGCATAACGCGTCAGGTGGTGACGCACAGTATAATCCAACGGTTGTCGTTGGGTGAGCACGGGAATGGGCCGAGAAGATCCACTCCAACCATTTCGAAAGGAGATGATGGTGGCGCCAAAGGGTGAAGGAGTCCGAATGGCGCAGTATTAGGGCGCTTGAATTGCTGGCACTTGTTACAACTGGCCACATACTTTTCTATAACCCGTCGCATACCAGTACAATAGATTCGGCCCTGAATGCGGTGGTATGTTCTGGTGAAACCCAGGTGTCCAGCGGTGGAGTCGTCGTGCATAGCAAGGAGTACGTGGTTTCTCAAATCCTTAGGGACCACTAAGAGGAGGCGGGCACCCTCAGCCGCATAATTCTTCTTGTAGAGCAGGCCATCTTGGATGACAAAGCCACTATTACCTGTTGGCTGAGCAGCTGAGGCGAAGAGGCCATCCAGGCTGCGGTCGTTACGCTGCTCTGCCCGGAAGGTGGCCAGATCGGGAAAAATAATGTCGTCGATGGCGGCCAGAAACTCATTGAAATTGTCGACGTCACATTCATTTGTCAGTAGAGGGAGCCTCGAAAGACAGTCAGCGTCCGCATGATGCCGGCCACTCTTGAAATGGACAGCAAAGTCAAATTCCTGCAAATGTAGCGCCCATCGAGCAAGGCGGCCAGACGGGTCGTGGAGACCAACCAACCAACATAGTGAATGGTGATCAGTAAAGATCGTAAAGCAGTGCCCGTAGAGATATGGCTGGAACTTCTGGACTGCAAAGACGACAGCGAGGCACTCTTGCTCAGTGACGGTGTAATTCTGTTCGGCCTTGCTCAACGAATGGCTGGCGTAGGCAATGGCATGCTCGGCGTCACCAATACGCTGGACGAGGACGGCGCCAAGGCCGATTCCACTCACGTCGGTGTGAAATTCTGTTGAGGCAGAGGGGTCAAAATGGCGAAGTATGGGTCCGGAAGAGAGCAGGAACTTCAGTTGACGAAACGAGGAATTGCAATCTGCTGTCCAGGTGAAAGGGTTACCCTTGCGCAGCAGTGAAGTCAGAGGGTAGGCAGTATCGGCAAAGTTGGTCACAAAACGTCGGAAGTACGAGCAAAGACCCAAGAAGCTCCTCAGCTCGCGTTGTGACTGCGGTTGTTTAAAGCCGCTAACTGCAGCGACCTTCTGTGGGTCTGGTCGCACCCCCTGCTTGTCCACTAGATGTCCAAATACTAGCGCCTCTCGTTGGCCAAAGTGACATTGTTTTGAGTTGAAGGTAAGGGCAGCTTGTTCAAGGCACGTCAGAACAACATCCAGTCAATGGTTGTGCTCTGCAAAGGTGCGGCCAAAAATGACGACGTCGTCAAGATAACATAAACAAATCTCCCATTTCAGGCCGCGCAGTACCGTGTCCATAAACCTTTCAAATGTTGCACGTGTGTTGCACAAACCAAATGGCATGACGTTGAATTCAAACAAGCTGTCTGGGGTCACAAAAGCAGTTTTCTCTTCGTCAGTTGAATGCATGGGTATCTGCCAGTAGCCCGATCTGAGGTCCACAGATGAAAAGTAGGATGCGGAATGAAGGCAGTCGATAACGTCATCAATCCGGGGAAGTGGATAGACATCCTTTTTCGTCACAGAATTGAGACGCCGGTAGTCGACACAAAACCTCCAGGACCCATCTTTCTTTTTCACGAGGATGACCGGCGCAGCCCAAGGGCTAGAGGAATCTTGGATGACGCCCTTGGCTAGCATGTCGTTGACCTGTTGAGCGATGATCTTGCGCTCTGACGCGGACACGCGGTAAGGCTTCTGCCTTATGGGATGCGCGGGCCCCCTTGTCGATCCTGTGGCGAGCCCGCGTAGCTGGAACGCGAACTTTGTTAGCGTTCTGCGCGAAATCAAACCATGATGCATGCTTGCTAAGGACGCTGACCAGGGCTTGACGCTTCTCTGACGACAATGACTTGTTGATCATTTTTAGAAACGGCAACGAGTCTTCAGCCCCGTGCTCTCGGGATTCGTGGGACGTGTCATCAGTTAAAGCGCCTATGCTGAGACTGGTATCCACTTCAAAAGAGACAAGTCGGATACCGCTGGGTAGCACAACAGACTGGGAAGCTAAATTTAACACCCATAGTGTAGTTGTTTCGCAGGCCACTGAGAGGATGCATCGAGGTACGAGCACACTTTTCTTCACAACCATCAAAGGCACAGGCTCAACAATTGCATCAAATGTATCGACGTCGCACCGCAAGCAGCAACTCGTACTCTGGTTAAGGAACGTGCCGGTAGGACAGCATCTTCAATGATGGCAAGAGTGCGTGAACACGCAGCAGGTTGGTCCGCAAGAGGAAAGAGGAAAAGCTCGCCGGTACCGCAGTTAATAGTGGCACCGCACTGTTGTAGGAAATCGATGCCAAGAATTACGTCGTGAGTGGATTTAGCAAGCACTGCGAATTCGGCTTGATACACGTTATCGGAGAAATAAACGTTCTCGCTGCAAATGCTTCTGCAGCCGGGGGTCAGCGTGCTGTCACATATTTTCTGGCCTGTCATGTAAATCCAAAGATAGTCTGGTGACAGGTCGCTCGAAGCTACGAAGAGACCATCGTGCACCTGCGAATGGCGTTCGGAACGAGGGGCTAGAGTACGGTATTTCGCAAAGATGGCGGCCGCCAACATGCAACGTACTGTCAACCCGTGCACCCACTTTCGTTACCGAGGCGGTTTGTCGGCTTTATGAGGGTCGTACGATTGCTGCGAATAGAACTGCGTTGATTCCATAACCCTAACTTTAGTCACCGACACCCGACGACATAGCTGTGATTAGGCCTAACGGGCTAGACTGTGGCCAATGGTGTGGCCGTGACAAAAATTCGCCGCTGGCCGATGTGATAATGGGCTGCAAAATGTCGCGGAAACCTTGTTGCTAATATGTACCTACGGGTGGCTCATCAGTGATCGGTCGCGAGATCACGCGTACGGGTTAGATTTGACGACCGTTGAAGCTGCGTTCGGGTCCGCGGTCGACCAGCCGGCAACTACCGCGGGCATGCGGTTCATGTTTGTATGTGTGCTCGCATGTGGGTAGGAAGTTCCGGACTGCGCGAATCTGCGTGTGTGAACACTGAACTCACGTATTCGATGCGATCAGCGTGCTTTCCTGTAGCTTGATTAATCAGCCCAATCATCACAAATGCTTCCGTGGTTTCCACACGCGCTGCTTTTGTTATTCCTTGTGTTCGCGTAACGTTAATCATTTCGACAGGCCCAGCTATCTGGTCGAACCTTGTGCCGATAAAGATCGCAAGCCATGGAAATGCCGCGTGCATTAAGAGGAAGCTTAAGCTCGGGGCCTCCTATCTAAATACATGGAAAAGGAGAAATCGTTTTTCTCGGCAACCACTGCAGAAAATTTGATGAGGTTTGTTGTATTTAAAAGAAGAAGTTAAAATCTAGTGACTATTGGTTGCGAATTTTTGATTTAGGTCGTTAATTTTTTGATAAAAACTGACAAAAATCTAAAATCTTCAGAAAACGAAACTACTAAGTTTACAACTCTAACTCAGCAATGAAAAATGATATGACAATTCTGTAAATTGCACCTAATAGTACATCTAAAGTGGACAAAATTGATATATTATACACGACTCTCAATTAGACCACTAATTTGTGAGAACTTTTGCAAAACCCTTGTAAACAATGCACCAAATTCACGTAAGATATAAATTGACATATTGAATTTATCTGCTTGGGATGCTCTAATGGATGCAGTTTACAGAACTGCGATATCTGTTCTAGGTGCAGAGCTACACATTTGTAAACTTTGTGCTTTTATTATTTTTTTCAAGCTTACCAATTTTTTAAAGTTATATTAACAAAAATTCTGGCCCTAGATCGAAATTTATTATTTATTTATTTAGAATACATCACAGGGCTTCCAAAGAAGCATTGAGTGAGGGGGGCACAGAGCATTAAACAGAGTTATGTAAGCAGACAACAATTAAAGAAAGCACAGGAGTGTCATCAATGTGTTATACAGACCTATTCATTGTGGAACAAGAAAAGTGGAATGATTATACAATATTAAAATATCTGCTTAGTTGTTCACGAAAATGGTTACAGTCAGTGATCGCGACGATGGCTTCGGGAAGATCATTCCAAAGTGCAATGGCATGTGGTAGTGCAGATGAATTAAAAGCTTGAGTCCTTCCGAAAATACGTTTTATGCTCAGGTTATTATTAGACGTCGCGATGTGCACGTGGGAGGGTGAATTGGTAAGCGACGGGACGGTACGATATGAACGTATTTATGCAGTAGACATAAAAGTGGGACGGAGCGATGGGTATCCAACGGCTGGAGGTCAAGTTCTTGTTTTATTTAAGTAACACTGAACTGGCAGTCGTAGTTAGATTATATAAATCGGGCGGCCCTATTTGGATCGATTCTATCTTGCTAACAGGTACTTCTGATGAGGAGACCAGACTGCTCAGGGGAATTCTAGTTGTGGACAAACGAAATTTATATAGGCTAATTTACGTACGTTAGTTAGAATGACTCAAGTTACGACGCAAATAGCCAAGTGTTTTAGATGCCTTAGCACAAGTGGTTGTTATGTGCTCCTTCCAAGAGAGGGAAGGAGTTACACTTATTCATAAGTAAGTGTATGAAGAAGCATGAGGTAACACTGTATTGTTTATAGAATAAGGGAAGCTGGATGTAGAGTGCTTACGACTGAACGAAACTACCTTGCTTTTAGTTAAGTTAAGCGTCATTAGCCATTTATCACACCAGAGTTAATAGTGTTAAGATCGTTTTGAAGAAAAAGATGGTCGTTATAATTTTTAATAACCCAGTAGACAATGCAGTCATCGGCAAAGAGCCTTATACTGGAAGTTATGTCATTGCTGATGTCATTAATGTAAATTGAAAATAGTAAGAGGCCCAGGACGCTACCCTGCAGTACACCAGATATTGCGTCACAGAGGGAAGAAGAAAAGCCATTTGCCACTTTGAATTGAAGGTGACAGGATAAAAAGTTTTTAATCCACGACAAAGTTAAACTGTCAATTCCAAGTGCTCATAATTTTGCAGTAAGACGACAATGTGCTACACAGTCAAATGCTCTAGAGTAGTTAGAAAGATGCAGTCAGTTTGAAGGTTACCATCCATTTTATAATGAAGATCTGTGGTTAATTCAAGTATTTGTGTTTCACATGATAAAGTTTTCCGAAATCCATGCTGGTTACTAAAAAAAAAATTATTGGACTGAAGGTGGTTGTAAAGGTGTGATGAAATAATGTGTCTAAGAAGTGTGCCGCAGATACACGTTAATAAAATGGGACGGTAGTTTTCAGCTGCCTCCATTTTTAAATATCGTAATAATCTTAGCAATTTTCCAGTCGGCTGGTAACTGCCCTGATGTTAATGACTGCTTAAATAGGTGGAATAATATTTGACCTGAAATGAAAGAGATATTTTTCAGTATTTTAGAATTTATGTTATCAATGCCACTAGATGTAAATAGTATAAGGTTAGAAATAAGACAGATTATGCCTTCCAGTAAGAGTTCAATTGGCTCTATAAAACGAAAGTCTCTTTTGGGAACAGATGGCACACTGGAATTATCTTCTCGAGTGAAAACAGATGAAAAGAAACCATTGAGCTCAGATGCACACTCTTGATCCGAAAATTGTGTTAGGTCATCTCGGTGTAAGGAAACATCGCTGCCCACGCCATTGGGAGCAATCGTTCTCCAGAACTTTTTAGGGATAGACTTCAAGAGATAAGGCAAGTCATGGGAGTAATATTTATTTCTAGCTGTCTTCATAGCTTTACAGTATGTTTTTAAATATTCTTTGTATTTTGTCCAAGAGGACACAGTTTGGAGACATTTTGCACCGTCGTAAAGACATTTCTTCTTATATCTTAATTGTCTGAGTTTTTTTATTAAACCATGGGTTAGCTTTATCATTAGTAATTGTAATTAAGGGAACATACTTGTCCATAAGAACCGAGATTTTGAATTTAAAAAGAATCCAGTTGTTATTTACAGAGCGGC
Organism: Dermacentor silvarum; assembly: GCF_013339745.2. Taxonomy (NCBI): domain Eukaryota; kingdom Metazoa; phylum Arthropoda; class Arachnida; order Ixodida; family Ixodidae; genus Dermacentor; species Dermacentor silvarum. Next base: position 178,426,886 of record NC_051154.1, read on the forward strand.
ACGAAAATAAGGGCAAAAATATCTGATTAAAACACATCTCTAACTCGGCATTTATTTCGTTAAAGTTGGCCCTGTTGGCTTACAAAAATATAGCTTTCTCTCTCAAATGCAACAAATTTCACTAAAATCGGCCAAGTGGTTATCCCAGAAAAGCGTTTCTGCATTTTACATGTATTTGAATAGGCAGCATTGGAGTGGGGCCCGAGCTAAAGCTTCCTCTTAAGGCACCGACCACGGCAGGTCATTCACTGAAAGTACCGATATTCGAAAAATTGAATATTAGATATTCGATTTGCGAATCGAATTATTCGAAAGTTCACTATTCAATTTAATTTCATTTCTACATTAGTTTTACTTTGGACACAGCAAGTGGGTGCCCGTTTGATTAGGGGGAGTGTTAGAATTAGGCAAATATTGGCAAATGAATCAGAGGTGTGTTTTGGTGTTTTTCTGTGTCTTGTTTAATTTGACCCGCTGAATAATTCAATTAATTATGTCGGTCTTGTCAGGGTCGAAGTAACCGAAGTTGACTGTCGGAGTAAAAAGTGAAATGCAATTAAAAGTGCCCAAAACCATGAAAACAGATTCCCTTAGAGTTGTCCAGCTAACAAGCAGAGTAGGATCAGCTGCCTAGAGCACTGTTATCACTGTACCTTGTGACACAATCTTCAACATTCCAATTTTTCACTCCAAACTGCGTAATTTGAAACACAATGCTTTCTGGCAGTCAAGAAATTGTGTATGTGCCTCATTTCACACACATGCTAGACAAATGATCTGAACCTCAATAAACAGCCTTCTGTAATAGACCTGACTGATGCTAAAGACAGTGTAAAAGCTAGGGATGTGTGAGGAGTGAAATTTTCAAATAAAATTAAATGAAATGTTCTGAAAAAAAAAAAAGGCTTTAAGTATCACAATCAATATCAAATATTTTAAAGACTGTTCTGCGAGAGTGCTCAACTTCCTTGCATTCTCTGATGGCCCTCTTCCCCACATGATTATCGTGTATCTGGCATCTGGCTTCACCACATGACATACATGCCACGTCACAAGTGAATTTGATGTAGCTAAGCCGTAATGACAAGAGATGGTGTGAATGCTTTGTTGATAGAGCCATGTAACAATGTGGGCCCAGAAAACCTCTTCAGGTGTGCGGGCACATGAGGAAGTGATAGAATAAGGAACCTGCTTGGAGTTTGTATCGACACAAAGAGGAGCTCCCTCATACAACATAGCTGAATGCATATAACTAACTTCTGGGGGTTTGCCTGCCAAAACCACAATTTGATTATGAGGCACGCCGTAGTGAGGGACTCCGGATTAGTTTTGACCACCTGGGGTTCTTAAACATGCACCCAGTGCACGGTACACAGGCGTTTTTGCATTTCACCCCTATCGAAATGCGGCAGCCGCCGCCGGGATTCGATGCCGCACCCCCGGGCTTAGATGTGCAATGCCATAGCCACTACGCCACCACGGTGGGTTGAGTGCATATAGCATGCCAGTCTAGAGGCCGGGTAGAGCTGATCTCAGCTGGCAAGAACTGGAAATGACCAACTTCCCCCTTTCCGCCGTAATAAGCTACATCCCATGGGGCATTTGTCTTAGTGTCATGACTCCCATCTCTGAATGTGAAATTGGCCTACTGAGTGTCATATTTAACGATGAATATTTTGCAGCACAGGCTCTCTAGAAGAATCAAACAAAATGGAGTTGTCTTTAAATATGACTGTCTTCAAATTTATAATACAAACACACCATGATGGTGAAAATAAAATGTTAAATTTTTGTTAATTGTGTTTGTTGACTCATTTGCAAAAACTGTGTCTGCCAAAGTGCCTGTGTGCCACCTGTGCAAGCAGCATTTGTGTCGCTGTAGCTAGCATAGTGTTTTTATTAAACTTACTGATACTTTAACTACTTTAACTTTAAAATCACTGTATAACATACTTCAAGCACCTTTTCATTTTGTCTGCAGCTGAACCTTACGTATCTCTGCAACAATGCTGCATACTGTGACGGGGTGTCAAATAGATAAAAGCGGGACAAGATTTATAAACAGGGACTGCTGGCAGAGATGGCCAAGATGGCTGAACATGCGCAGCATCCCCCGGCGAACGTTGTCTTCTTCCTTGATGCAAGGAAGCAGCCTGTAACATCTAACCGCCCCGGCGGGCTGAGCGCCGTCTCGGCGCAGACTAATTACACAAGGAGGCGACGGAAAAGTACGGCTTCAGTCAGGATACGTGCACGACGTCACGAGAGGGCAGGGTAGATGGTGAAGAACTGTTCAGTGGGGTGATCTCATAGTTCACGTCACTAAGTTGCCGTAAAACCTTGTAAGGTGCAGTGTAACGCGATAAAAGTTTTTCGGAGAGACCAACACAACGAGAAGGAGTCCAAAGAAGCACAAGAGATCCCGGAGAAAAGCAGAGGTGCCGGTGGCTGCGGTCATAATGGTTCTTTTGGCATAATTGTGAGTCGGAGAGTCTTTCATGAGCGATCTGACGTGCCAGATGGGCTCGCGCGGCAGCATCACGGGCATACTCAGTAGTATGTTGTACAACAGCAGGTAGTAGCGCGTCAAAAGGCAATGCAGGGTGGTGTCCATACAGGAGGTAAAATGGCGAAAAACCGTATCGTGACGGGAGGAGTTGTACGCGAACGTGATGTATGTCAAAGCGCTGTCCCAGTCCCGATGATCGTCAGACACGTACATTGACAGCATATCGGTTAAGGTGCGGTTCAGCCTTTCGGTGAGCCCGTTGGTCTGCGGGTGGTACGCCGTAGTGAGCTTGTGCTCCACAGAACAGGAACGAAGGAGGTCATCAACAACTTTCGACAAGAAGTAGCGGCCTCGGTCGGTGAGCAGTTGCCGAGGGGCACCATGACGAAGGATGACATAATGAAGGAGGAAATCGGCGACGTCAGTGGCGCAACTAGTCGGCAAAGCTCGCGTGATGGCAAAACGCGTAGCGTAGTTGGTCGCAACTGCGATCCACTTGTTCCCTGAAGCAGACGTAGGAAATGGACCGAGGAGGTCAAGACCGATGCGGTAGAATGGCTCCTGGGGTATATCAATAGGATGCAGAAGGCCTGCAGGCAACCCCGAGGGCCGTTTACGTCGCTGACAAAGGTCACACGCAGCAACGTAGCATCGAACAGATCAGTACAGACCAGGCCAGAAAAACCGGCGCCCCACGCGATCGTATGTGCGGGATGCGCCAAGATGGCCAGCAGTCGGAGCATCGTGGAGTTCTTTGAGAATCGTAGCACGAAGATGCTTGGGGAGAACAAGCAGAAGCACTGGGCCGTCGGCAGTGCCACTACGACGGTAAAGAATACCGTCGTGAAGCTCAAACAGACGAAGCGATGGGTCGGGCTTACAAGAATGGAGGCCGCCAATTATAGATCGTAATGTGTCGTCACTTTGCTATTCAGCGCGTATGTTGTCCAGATCTGCAATAGCCATGACGAAGTCCCCGGTATCACGTTTGGCGGTGTCGGGAGGGACAACAGGGTAGAAACAGTCAGCATCTTGGTGCATCCGGCCAGATTTGTAGAGCACGTCAAAGGTGTACTCCTGTAGTCGTAACGCCCAGCGAACAAGCCTTCCTGTAGGATCCTTCAGCGACGAGAGCCAGCAAAGGGCATGGTGGTCCATGATGACGGAAAACGTTCAGCCGTACAAATAAGGGCGGAATTTTGCCACAGCCCAGACCAAAGCGAGGCATTCACGCTCAGTTATCGAATAATTCCGCTCCGACGATGAGAGAAGGCGGCTGGCGTAGGTAATGACACGGTCCTGGTCGTTCTGGCGTTGGGCGAGTACTACACCTATGCCGTGGCCACTAGCGTCGGTGCGAACTTCTGTAGGGGCCGACGGGTCATAATGCGCCAAAATGGGCAGTGAAGTCAGTAAACTGACCAGGGTGGTGAATGCGGCAGCTTGTGCACTATCCCAGGAAAAAGAGATGTCCTTCTTGAGTAGTTCAGTAAGTGGCCGGGCAATGTCGGCAAAATTCCTGACAAAGCGGCGGAAAGAGGAACACAAGCCGACAAAGTTCCGTACATCGCTAACTGAGCGAGGAACAGGAAAGTGTCGGACGGCACACACCTTGTCGGGGTCAGGTTGGACACCGCTAGCACTAACAAGGTGACCGAGAACAGTGATGTGACGTCGAGCGAAACGACACTTGGAGGAGTTAAGTTGCAGGCCAGCGTGGCGAAACACATCGAGAATGGCCGACAGGCGGGCTAGGTGGTCCTCAAAAGTAGACGAAAAGACAATCACGTCATCGAGATAGCATCAACACGTAGACCACTTATAGCCCCGAAGGAGAGAATCCATCATTCGCTCGAAGGTTGCGGGGGCATTACACAATCCTAAAATCATAAGGCGCGGGCCGATTACTACGCCCGGCGTTATCAAAATCGCGAAGACGTCCTCTACGTCGACGCCGCGGTCGGTCCGCTCGAAGGAACGGCCACGGTTGCTGCCATGACGGAGGACGGACGCATTAAACTCTCGGCCTCGGTTAAAACAGCGCGCACCGACGTTGCTGAGGGGGTCGCATTAGCCCTAGCAGTGGCGCATGCGGCCGCGGATTCTACCATTACAGAAATCTGCACCGATTCCCAAAGTGCATATCGTTACTTCCTTCAAGGCATAGCGCCTAAGACAGTCACACATATTTTACAAAACATCCCTCCGCTTCCCCATCCGGTGACCATCACGTGGGTGCCTGGGCATGAGTGTGTCCCCGGGAACGAGCGCGTTAATGCGCAAGTCCGAGGTCTTTCCCTCCGGACTCCGGACGACCACTCACCCAAGCCCACGGAAAAACCAGGAGCGGGGATCTACACCTACCACCAGATTACCACGTATTACAGGAAAGGTAGACGAGAATTACCTGCCCCTCACCATTCCCTTACCCCCCATCAGTGTTCAATCTGGCGCCAGATCCAGACCAATGCCCTTATTTCCCCATATCTGGCACATTTATTTTACCCTGGTCTCAATAATCCACAGTGTACCAGCTGCCAAGCGCCCCGGGCAGATCTTTTCCACTGTTTGTGGAGCTGCCCCAAGCCCATGGCGGTACAACCTATTCCCAACCCTTCCTTTTCCACGTGGGAGGCCGCTCTTCGGGCCACTTGCTCGGATGACCAGCTCTGGCTGGTGGACCGGGCCTGCCTAGAGATGTCGGCCAGGGGGCTCCCGGACATATAGGGGCCCAACCACATTTAAATAGATGAAATAAAGTTTTTATCCATCCATCCATCCATCCTAAAATCATAACCTTGAATTGGTAAAGTTCATCTGGTGTGACGAACGCAGTCTTTTCGCGGGCCATGGCATCCACGGTAATCTGCCAGTATCCGGAGCGTAGGTCGATGGAGGAAAAGTACGTGGCACCGTGGAGGCAGTCTAAAGCGTCATCGATTCGGGGCAGGGGGTATACGTCCTTGCGTGTGATGTTGTTCAAGTGTCGGTAGTCAACACAAAAGCGCCAGCTGCCGTCTTTCTTTTTTACTAGAACCACAGGGGACGCCCACGGACTGGATGAAGGTTTAATAACGCCTTTTGTGAGCATTTTGTCAACTTCGCCTTGGATCATACGACGTTCGGTGAGGGAGACACGATAGGGACGGCGGCGGGTAGGGCTCGCGTTCCCCGTGTCGATGCGATGTTGGACAACAGACGTTTGGCTCAGAGAACGATCGTCGAAGTCGAAAATGTCATGGTAAGTCTCCAGGAGGCGGCAAAGGTCAGTAGCTTGATCAGAAGGAAGGTAAGCAGGGATCATTCCGACAAAGACATCGCATGGCGAACTGCTTGTGGTGCAAATGAAGGACGAACTGGAGGGACTGGTGGGATCCAACGCGCAAATTTCGCAGTCTTCAGCAGCAGTGATGGCGGCGAGTGACATGCCTGCCGGAATCAGCTGAGGAGAGGCGCTGAAGTTTAAATTTCGCAGTCTTCGGCAGCAGTGATGGCGGCGAGTGACATGCCTGCCGAAATCAGCTGATTAGAGGCACTGAAGTTTAAAATAGGAATGGCGATGCGACTGCCGGTGATAGTCACGAGGGTGTTAGGCACGGCGACGTTCTTGGCGAGCAGAACATCTGTTACCGGGGATAGCACGTAATTGCCATCAGCGACAGGAGGCTTCGAGACCATGGCGATATACATGACGGCTTGCGGGGGCATGCGCACATAGTCGAGAGAGCAGAGACGGGCCAAAGGCGTGCTTTGGGCTTCGGCTAGGAGAGGTAGTTCGAGCTGCAGGAGGCCAGTTGCACAGTCAATTAGGGCAGAATGAGTTGCGAGAAAGTCCAGACCAAGTATAATGTCGTACGGACATTGCTCAAGAACGGCAAATAAAACAGAAGTTGGGTGACTGGCGATGGTGATGCGGGCGGTGCACATGCCAAGGATGGTGGGAGTTCCTCCTTCGGCCACGCTTACAACGTGGAAAACAGCAGGTGTGACCACCTTCTTTAGGCGACGGCGAAGACCAGAGCTCATGACAGAAATAGAAGCCCTGGTGTCGACAAGTGCAGAAATCATCACGCCATCAATGTCAACGTCCAACACACAGCGTCGAGTCGGCAGAGTAACTAGAGGGTTTTGGGGCAGAGTCGTCGATGCAGCGTTACCTCCGGGCGCTGCATCATTTAGTTTTCCGGAGTGAAGGAGCCACGGTTGCGGTTGCTCGGCGACGAGGCGCGGCGAGGTGGCGGGGAGCGGGAGGACGGACGGCGGTACGGTTGCGAACGCGACTGCTGACCTCTAGGTAACGGCGAGCGGCTAGACCATGTCGTGGCAGCGTCAGGATTGTAAGGGTGTGCCGCAGATAGTGGCTCAAAAGGGCTGCGATCAAGGTGGCGAGCATGGCCAAAGGACCTGCGGGAACGACCAGCGGTTGTTACAGTAGCGAGCAACGTGCCCGACACGGCGGCAGTTAAAGCAGATAGGCCGATCGTCTTCAGTTCGCCAATCAGCAGGGTTCCAAGATCGTGGAGCAAACCGTGGATACCGAGGGAATGATGTCGGGGCCCCGGAAGCGGGTGTAGGGCTGACAACGGCGCAAGCAGCGTGAACCCCGAGATTTGCGAGTTCGTTTCACACGATGGCTTGGACGAGTGAAACCGCTGGTGCGCTCGAGTCGCCGGCGTTAGAGCTGGTAAAGAGGCTAGTGGGAGCCATTGCCTCGATTTCACGGCGGACAATCCTCGTCCATTCGGCCAAAGGCAGCGAAAGGTTAGATTGCGGCCGCTCATCACACGAAGACGTTGCAGCGGTGTTAAGAAGCCGGGCAAATGGTCGTTCAATGTGGCGGCTATTAGTCTGCTCGAAGCGCTGACACTCCTCGATCATGGCATCGACGGTAGCACAATTTCTGCACATCAGCAAATTGAATGCGTCGTCCGCTATCCCTTTCAGGACGTGGCCAACCTTGTCAGACTCTGGCATGTTACTGTCAGCTTTACGGCACAGCGCCAGTACATCCTGTATGTACGACAAGTATGATTCCGTGGACGTATGGGCGCAGGTTGACAGCTGTTGCTTCGCAGCGATTTTTCAACTGGAGGCCTTACGGATCAGGTCACGGAGCTTTTGTTTGAATGTATCCCAGCTCCCAAAGTCGGCCTCGTGATTGTCATACCACAACTTCGCCGTTCCACTAAGGTAAAACACCACATTGGCCAGCATGACTGTCAGGTCCCAGTGGTTGGAATCGCTCACCCGTTCGTATAGCGTAAGCCATTCCTCAAAGTCGATACCATCAGTCCCGTTCAATGTTCCAGGGTCTCGGGGTTGGACTACTATAATCGGTGTCCGCGGCGCAGAAGCAGATTCTGGTTGGTGTGCCATAGTGGTCACACCGCAGCGCCGACCGCTTCGGAGCTCCGTCGTCTGACGAGAATACCCAGTACCTCCCATCAATGTGTGACGGGGTGTCAAATAGATAAAAGCGGGACAAGATTTATAAACAGGGACTGTTGGCAGAGATGGCCAAGATGGCTGAACACACGCAGCGTCCCCCAGCGATCGTCGTCTTCTTCCTTGATGCAAGGAGGCAGCCCGAAACAGTACGTTAAATAATGCTTGCTTTCTTTCTAATGGCAAAAATCTTTGCTCTCTTCTTATCCTGCATGCCCATACTACATATGTCCACTTCAAGCATTCTTTGCCTGTTTGGTATAAGCATGCAACAAGCTGTACAAATAGCTACACAATTTTACAGTATACTACAGTGTGCTTCCACGTGCGAGGTGGTGCTTTTTTCAAAAAAACTAGGCATCGACTGCTTGCTTGTTCTAACCAGAAAGGAAGGGCTACATTCTCCACATGCATCAACCACCAGAGTGCTTAGACCCAAATATTATGGACCATAATACCTAATGCTCTGGTCAGATGTCGCCAGAGGAATTTGACTTGTCTCGACTCTGAGTCAGTGCACGAGCATTGAGAAGGCAATGTAAGGCTGTATAAAGCACAAGTAAGGATGCTGACCTCACAGCATGCTTTCTCAAAATTTACTCATAGGTATGCTCAAAATTTGAATCTAGATCAATTTAGTGGGCAAATTGTAACCAAAAACCACCCAAACTGCATACCTCTTTACCTGTAAAATTTAATTCCAGACGAGACAATTAACAGATATAAAGGCAAACTTGAAAAATTCTTAACATTACAAAATGTGAATTCCAGTTGCACTGCAGGAAATAGGAAAACTAATTGCCCTGTCCAGAAAAGCAGGCCAGTGCAGACAGCGGTGACAAGCCTATAGACTGAACTCAATGTCACGGTGTGAAGACATTGTAGACACCTTAGCAATTTTCCTTTACATAACAATTTCAATATGATCTTTCATGTCAAGCATTAAATCGGGGACTGGAAACTCAGGCCTGCACTCACCTTAGATGACTGTGCCTCCTCAACAAGACGTACAATCTGAGCCAAGGTTGTGTCCTTGCCAACATGAGTTGCACAAATAAGTAGGACACCGTTCTCATTAATTGAGCCTGCCATCACAGTGGAGCCAACTGTTTTGAAGATGGGGAGTGGTTCCCCCGTGATGTGAGCTTCATTAACATTTGATGATCCACCACTAACCTTGCCATCCACAGGTATTCTTTCCCCTGGGACAACCTGCCAAAAAAAAAAAAAGAAAGAGAGAACACACTCTTCTGAACATACTGCAGCAGCAATGTTGCAGCCATCTAAAAAGGACAAATGTTCAAAGTATAACATGTTCAAGTCTGTGCTTATGGAATAACTGCACAAGTAGAGCTTCACGTGAATGCATGCCCCCTTAGTGTGCAGTTAAAATGAGCAGGCTATTGTAAAATCTTATAAAGCTAGCATGATGCTGCATCCAGGGCAGATAAGTTTTAGTTAAATATATTCCAGTATGATGGACATTTCCGTGCAAGTGGCTGACCTGACTAACTCAACTTACTGGACCAGACATCACGAAGTGCCGTACATCACGAAGTGCCGGTAACACGTTCAGACAGTTGCAGCAGCGGTCCGCGAACTTGGTCACCCAGATTCATTCTATTCCTTAACATGCCAGTCACTCTTTTTGCAGCCAACTATTGCACATGTTTTAAATCCACATAAACCAATCTAGCATGATTGGAGCACAGTGTGTTAGCGAAAACTCAGTTGCATTTCCGACAGCTGATCGCATAGAAGCAAGGTAGAAGCGGTAATGGTTTCGTATTCGTGCGCGGTCGCTGAGGAGAGGCACGGCGCGCCGCTGTGAGCGCCATTTCATTTCTCTAAAACAAACTGCTCCGCGAAAAGGGTCAATATTTTATTACACGAGAAATTGAAATAACCACTGTTAAGTGGAACAGCGTTGGGTGCACGGGCCACAGGTGCAAGATTGACAGCTGAGCATCTTGCTTTATTGGCTGACAATCATTCAGCAATTATGAAAGAACATGTCAATCCAAAAGAAGATACGCAATAAAATATGCAAGTCAAGTCCGGCAACTTACCGCTTATAACGTAAGTTGCCGGAGTCATGAATATTTGCACTATAAGCGGTACCGCACTATAACCAAAACAGCGATTTTCAAGCCCTGCACGTATGCAAAACATGTAGACCAAGCAGCCGCACATATCCGAGAATCGAAGCGTGCGACTGGGGGTTTTGCATCCGTTAAAATTTACGAACGTTGAAAGGTTAATGTCCAAGTACCCACGATCTTCGCATGAAGCAGACAAAGTAATAATTAAAAAAAAAGTCTCAGTTTCGCCCGAAAGGCAAAGCATCAATTGCGATGGCAAATTAGTAGAGAGCTATAAGGAGTAGGGATAGTAGTTCTATCAGCTGCATAAACTTGACACATTCACTTACTAACTGAATTAACAAGCGTGGTGTCAACGCGCACAAGCAAACATGAATAGACTCGATGACCGCAGACAACGTACCACTGTCAAAATATGGGCGTGAGGAAACGCGGCCGCCGCAGCGAGAGAAGCTGCGTGCGGTCTATCGCTCTATCGCTTCAACGGAAATTGAACGGCGTAAGCACAGCGCATACAAAGGTCAGAGCCGTGTGGAGATGGCTTTCAAGATAGGGTGCGTGCGACGACACCGACAGCCGGCACAGGCGCGAACGCATTTGTTGGCAGAGTAGAAGCACCCCCCCCCCCCTCTCCCTCCCTCCCGTGCTGCCTTCCCGCTTTGCTCCTTTCGCGTGGGAGATTGTGTCGCCAGTTCCCCTTGCGCCCGGTTGCAAGATACGCATTTGGCGCCACAGTGAAGCGTCGCCCCCCCTCCCTCCCATACCCCCACGGCCTTTCGCGCGATAGAAGTCGCATTTGCCCTCCGCTGTGCGTTCGCTCTCCGTGAAGGCGCGCGTCTCCCGCGGGCTTTCACTCGCACATATGGCGCGCGGCGACGATTTTATCGCCCTTGGACTCATGCTCCACGTCTCATGCTCCTCCTCCGCATTACCCTTATTGATCTCCTTTCCCATCGGTGGGCGAACCTCGTTGAGAAGCGTGCTCGCTACTGCCCTTGTCGGAGAGATTTTCCTGCGGAAGAAGCATTATAACCGGTATTTCGTCTTACGCGGCTGCACTGTAAGCGGTATGCGTATAGATGGAGTGCTATGGGAAAATTAACGGAAGTCTGAAAAGACCGCACTATATCCGGTCCTGCACTATAAGGGGTTATGTTATAAGTGGTCTATATTGTATATCTATTATAAACATGCCATGACAAGGATGTGCCCAGAGGATCAGGGCTCAGGGGTGAGAGGGAACTCAGAGGGCTATCATGGGGAGGCCAATCTGGGTATGTCCTGGTGATGTGTGCTTGTTCATGTGAATGGACTACGGAAGGAATTTAAAAGGGCACAAAAGAAATCATGAGCCATTCCACTCAGTGAAGGTGGATGACCAACAAAGCTATTTAGCACACGACACAGAGGTGACACAGAATTTTGAACAAAGATACAAACACATTTATTGTCCTGATCGGTGGTCATCGTGATGATAGGTACGCATGCACATTCTTGTATCACCTCTGTTATTATTATTTAAATTCCATCATATTCGCGTATAGTCTGGACTCCCGAGGAGCAACACGCCTACGAAGAGTGATGGCAGGAACAGAGACGAGAATGTAACCACCGCCCCGAGAAGCCGGAGGCAACTAGACATGCACAACGTTTCGACGGCACCGTCACCACAGGAGACCAGAAGGAAAGGAAACTAGATATGCAAGCGCTTGGAATGCTGACAAAGAGAGGGCAGTGCAAATGTAGACATGGCCGTCGCAGGTCAGCCTTTTGGGCCAAGATCCGATCATGGTGCCTGTTCTTACCCTTGTGCCTGGGACCTTTTTGGGTCCCAGGTGAGACAAGGGTAGTTCAAGGGTGCATTACAGGTCCCTTAGCCCACCACTCGGAGTCCACAGGGGTATGTGCCATTGGGCTTGGACCCTTTCTGCACTATCAACAGAATCGACCCATATTTTTGCTTACGGAGTTGAAAAATCCACTGAACCCTAGCCATAAACAGCTTTGCTGTAAAAAGACATGGACAAGACTGAACACTACAAGTCCTCACTAACAACGGACGCCTCAGGAAAAGGTGAAATGATGAAATGAGAATTCAAGCTCTGCACATGTGCAACACAAACGTCACAGAGGCACTCAAAATGAAAAAAAAAATTCCTCTATTACTTTACCAGATGTAAAGACCTTGTCAATTTAGTGTTTGCAGCAACCTCGCATCTCTCTTCCTCAAGCTAACATGTGTCACTAACGCAATCGCCGATGTTGTCACTAACTTAATTTTGGTTTGAGCGCCCAAGTGACGTTTGTGTCACGCATGTGCAGACCATCAATTCTCATTTTTTCCTTTCACCTTATCCTGAGGCATCGGCTGTTAGTGAGCGCTTGTGCTGTTCAGTCTTGCCCATGTCTTTTTTTTTTTTTGCAATATTTGAATTTTACTTTATACCATGAGCCAACTGGCCCAGTAACAAACCTTGCTAAGCTGTCCCATCTGTCATGAGTGGCATGGTTATCAGCAGTACCAGCACATGCCTCTTCGGAATGTATGTTATCAGGCATAGTAGACAAGTCCATTCATCGTACGGAAAGGCAGGCATACAAACACGGACAAAAGTAGAATATTAAGGACAACACAAATGTCAACTATCAATTGAAAGCTCGCACAACAGCAAAAAAAGAAGCAAGATGACAAACTTATCTGTGCATGGTCAATGGATGGCAGCACCAACCTGTCAGTCATGGACACATGTGGGCACTTGTGAACGATAACTGTTTAGGCATGACAATGCACGTGCTACTGCTATTACTGATATGGCATGCATTGAGGATAAGGTGCACATCTTCATTGTTATGTCTGAACAAAAGTCGTAGTTTCGCCCGAAAGGCGAAGCATCGATTCCGATAGAAAACTGGTGGACAGCTATATGAAGGAAGGATAGTAGTTTTATCAGCCGCATAAACTTCTAAACATAGGCATACTAACTAAATTAACAAGCATGGTGTCACGCGCGCACAGGCAAACATGAACGCATCTACTTGATGACCGCAGAAACTCCCTGTCAAAACGCTGTAGTGAGTAAGCGTGGCAGCAGCAGCGAGCGAACTGACCTTCGTGCTGCCACTGGCATCAACACTAACTAAGCCACGAAAACACAGCGCACGGAGGACTCTGCCCCCGCCGGAGATGGCTTTTGAGATACAGCCTCATAAGCGGGTGCGCGCAGCGTAGAATGCAACTCCCCCCCCCCCCCCCCCCACTCCCTACACCCCCCGGAGCGGTCGCTCGGGCCGTGTGGAGCACCCCCCCCATCCCACCCTTGCAAGCGCGAGATTGAGCCGCAATCGCCAGCTCACCCTTGCATGTTTTCACTCGCACTTACAGCGCACGGTGCGTGGCGATGATTTTATCGCGCATGGACTTTATACGGAATCTCACGGCGACGCCGACGGCAGAAATACGCCTGGAGTGTCCATATAATTGCTATCGCAATAAAACTACACTATCTCTAAATTTTTGAGTAAACTTGCAATCTCGACAGTGCAATGACTGAACTTCCTACTTCAGTGATACGGGGTAAATATTGTGTTTACAGCTGACAATAAGTTAGGAAAGATATGTGCTGCCGTACAGAGAAAGAAAGGCCAGTTGAACTGCAAAAAAAGACCAGACAAGTGTTATGTACAGCATACTAACAAGTTTACAGAATACCATTAGGGCATTGTTTATCAAGTTCCTTGTAGCTGCAGTTGTTTTTATGTAGAATAAACAGGGTGTTGCATCAATTATAGATTAATTGAGCATAAACATTCACTGACCGGTGGAACAACACCTAACCTTTTGTTACACTGTATTCACTGTGCAGCAGCAATTGCCTCGTGTGCTGCATCACGCCAACATGTAGCCCCCACATATTGTTAGAACACTGTTTAAGGAGCTTCAGCACAATGATAAACCTTGTTATCACTGTCAATGCTTCACCATTCTGGTGAAACAGCCAAATTTTTTCGAGTGGGCTGTGTGTTACTTTTCAAAAGAAAAGTTATCTTGAAGGGCCTCTAAACCACCTCTGACATTCTGAACACATTTAAAAAAGAATGTGCATTGTGTACAGATTGCCATAACGATCATCTTTGTTAAACAAGGCAGTGCTGTGCGCGGCAGGGAAGCCAAAAGTTCAAAAAACATTCCTGTGCTTTCTTTCCGGGCTTTTCCTGTCTCTTGCTTGCACATTGTAAAGCCATCTGAGTTAAGCACATGACGTCACCAGGGTAAAAGCTGTCGATTGGTTGATCGACAAGGGATCACAGCACCAACATGACCAAAGTTGGCTATGTGTTCTGAGAAGGAAGGAGGACTCGCCCATTGTGTGCCAGTAATAATTCCTTGAAGCTCCTATCCAGTTGATATAGCTCAAAAGGCGATCATAAAGGGACACTGGAAGAGCTCTTCTGGTTCTCTGTTCTGTTTGGCTGATGCGACCCATAGCTTTTGCTGCACTCCACCGACTTCGTGAGACAAAGTATATAAATATGTGGCAAGGAGGAGAGAGCGCCCATGGGGAGAGTAGCAAAGACGAGCGACAAAATGTGACGGCAGGGCAGTCATTAATCAAATGCCTGTAACGATGCTCTCACAGCCTCATTTTGAAACACTCTTGCGGCTATATGTTCATTGTGAAGTGGTACACAACTGCCACTACATATCAAAATTTCAGGCTCAGAGTGGTTTAGGGGCCCTTTATACCACCTAGCCCAAGCTGAACTCATTCTAGCCATCTGTTCTAGTATCACCTGTGGAGTCTCACACATGCTCTTGGGACAAAGGAACGACAACACAGTAGTGCAAACAATCAAAAGGGCATTTATTGCACCTTTCATACACTAATACATGCTAGCCAAATTACTACCAATAGAACATTCAGATGGGCGCGCGACAAATCAAGGAAGTCCGACTCACCGCGACCCGACAGCGAGCGAATACGTTCGCCCCATGCTGTGACACCATCGCCTAGTCGTTCACGTGTGTGGTCACGCGAACGGTGGCGCGCCCGAACGATCCGTGTTCGTCAATACCGGTGTCCTGCTCTAAGCCTCGCGCGACGGTCGCGCGAAGCGGGCCGGCGCACGTGCGAAGCGTTCGTGCGTGTTGGCCGCCGATCCCAAGCCAAAGAGCTTTTGACCTTTTTCTCCCAAGTCACCCCACCGTTAGGTGGCGTTAGCATCGCGACACTCGCGCCATCTCCCGCAATGCGCCGCAACCCCCACGACCGCTGCCGGGCCTAGCCACGCGGAGAAGCCGGACTACAGGAGACATGCGGGGAAAACAACATCAGGGGACGCGTGAGAGTCGCGCATCCCCACACACCAAGGACGAGCCATACTTTTTTCAGGCCACACCTTCTTCTACTTTGCTTGCCAGAGACGAGCCGTGCTTGTCAAATCAGTTTGGGTCATACATTTGAATTTAAGCACATGAACATACTCTTTCATGCTTTCGATTCCTTTCATTATCATCTGTTCAGACAATTATGTTTGACGCTTATACATGTGTTGACGGAAAGTCTCTTTTTCAGGTAAGATGTCTCATCAATATTTTGGGTGATTATTATAAGCAATAGAGTGCATGTATAATATATTCTTCAAATCGTGATGTATTTTGCAATAATTAATTGGAATAAAAAATTCGTAAATTTTGTAAACTTTTTATGAAAGAACTTAGTAGTTAAAGGGTTAAAGCCTTTGACTGCCCCAAATCAAAGGGTTAAAGCCTTTGACTGCCCCAAATCTCTTTTGGAACACATCACCGTACTCCTTAATCAAGTACATTTGTTTGTTCCTTTTTCCCCGTCTACTGTGACTATCTGCTGCGAGGTTAGACAAACTTTCAACAACCATTCATTTCTGAGCAAATCTGTAGGATAGAATCTTTCATACTTTGCACAATGATAAACAGCAAAGAGTAGCCTTTCCCTGGAAATGTTACTTTAACGCTGAGACGTCCTTTGACTGCAATCATGCTCCCATTGTAGGCTTTGAGTTGCCCATTTGTTTGGTGTGGACACTAGCTCTTGAATTTGTTAAGGAAATCTTTTTTTGAGTATGTCTGAAACAGTAGATCCCATATCTACTTGCATTTCAACCCCTTTGCCATCAATTTTATGCTAATTGAGAATAGGCTTTTGCCCTTAGACGGTTATTCAAGTTCGAACAATTCCCAGGCATCATGCCTTTGTCTATCGATCTCAAAGCTTTGCACTATGTTCTTTACATTTTTGTTTTGTGTACATTCTTTGATAATTTACATTTTAGATGCCAACATTTCCATACATCATGTGTGCTACCACACCTAGCGCACATGACAGAGTTACTCAAAGGTTAACAGCTCCTTTTATCTTGTGCTTTATACTTTTGGTACCAGTTTACGTGTTCTGGAGCATTAGCACTTGCCTCTGTGGCATCTGTGAAATGCAGTTCATTGCCTTGACCCTTTTGCTGCCTCCACGCCCAAGGCAAAGTTGTAGGGCTGGATAAAAGTGAACCTTTTCTCATCTTCTATATCTAGCAGCTTGCACCAGATGGTGTCGTATTGAAATCCCTCAACAATATGATCACAAGTGGTGGCAGCGTAACCACTTTCTGTAGGTGCCTTTCGAAAAAGCAGATTTTGAAGTGTTACGTACACTGCTTCTCTGATGATCATTAGGAACACTTGTTCCTTGGCTGTCTTGCCAATCTTGCTTATAATTACAAATGCTCCAAAGCATTTCACGTAGATGTCAAACTTCCACCTTCCAGGAACTGTGGCAATACCAAAACAATGCCCTGCTCTGTGTCACCCCTCAGCCACTAATCATGCTCACAATTGCTCCATTGAAGCTTTACACTGCTAAGTATACGTTCCTCAGAAATCTGGTGTTGCCTTACAGCTTCTTTAGAATGAGAGGGTGTTGCATCTTACTGTTCCAGCATTGAATCTCCTTCTCGTTGCCGTAAATCTTGGGTTTAGGGACAAATATGTGCAAGACAGAGAGCTGAGCTTACTGCATTTATTCAGCAACAGTCACTCAGCAAGTAAACCCAGAACAGGATGCATGCGCAAATAACTAAGTCAAGCTGCAGTGATAAGATAATCGGGCTGTGCATGCACAGTCAGGTGCAGCAATGTACGATATAGGTATGTGCAGACACAACAAGCGTAAGTCAAATGTGCTTTAAAAATATTAGTGATGAGCTCCCAGAAACCAATGGCCATTGCTAGAGGCCACTGTCATGCTTGAGAATGTGTAGCAAAGTTTGGAAACACGTGCTCAATTTACAAGTGCCATTAATGTACATGTGAATGCATATTTTACAAGTAGGAAACTAAACCAAACACTATTGCTGCAAAAGCAGATAAAAGCTTGAAACTAGGTTCACTGTGTCCGTTCCATCTACATACCCCTTCCATTATGCTATTGTTGTTATGCCACCATCATGAATGTTGTCATCATCATCAGCCACCTTCTCATCTTCCCCCACCACATAGGGAAAAAAAAAAAAAAAAACTTTTTCCACCCCACCACGGAAGATCAAGCTCATGCCTCTGACTCTGAGGCAATGTGCAGTTAGGAAATGGCCATACTAACTACTGAGCTATCGCGCAACACTAGCACTTGGGCAATTCGTGCAGCGTTTGGTGTGCCACATACACTCAAAGAGCAAAAGAGCAGTGGTGTCTATGTACGTTACTTCAGAGGGCACAGCAGGCAATACAGCTGAACCTCATAATAACGAAGTCACATATGACACGAAAATACCTTCATTATATCTAATACTTATTACAAGCACATATTTGTTACATGCTAATATAGGAGAGAACATTTTTATAATTATTTTGTTATATCCTATAATTCATTATATATGTGTTCTTTATATCGAGGTTCGACTATAAGTATTGTGGACGAAGATGTGTGCAGGCTGCAAAGAAGTTATTTTTGAGATGGTGGCAGCATCCGCTGTGGGAGCCTGCTGCTGTCACAGTAGATGAGTTCAGATATGGAGGAATCTTTGAATTCTGCTGAGTTTCGATACTATCTTTTGATGTGAACTGACAAGAGTGCCGTAAATGTCAAAACGTATTCTGCTGCCACTGTTGTGACAACGTGAGGACAAGGCACTTAGCCTGTTGATTATCGACCCCCTGAGGAGATGGTTTTCATGGAAGTGAGTCATAAGTAACAGCACAGTTCTCCCTACGGTGGGCAACGGTGGAAGTGCCACCTACCAGAGCTGGGTTTACTGCTCACAGCTCCGGTTGACCAATCAAAATTTCCATTTTCTTTTTTTGCTTTTTTCAAGATCCTTGGGTATTTCTTATCCCGTAGGAAAATATTAGAAAGAAATGTGATGTAGCAGTTGAGAAAATCATACCTTTCTAGTCCGCTGTCAACAAAAATTGGGAGTCGGGAGGTGCTATTGCACCGCAAAGCGCTCTACTTTCTGTTGACGCAACGCTGCCATTTTGAAACAATTGTAAAGAGGAGAAATCTGAGCTTCAGATAGCCATAACAGCATATTTCGCCATGCAAAAATAAAAGCAAAAGAAGCAGCCGAAAAGTAGAAAAATTAGCGTCACAACTCGTTACTGCTACCATGTTGGCCCAGAGGCGCTCCTAACTGATGCAGATTTGAACTGCCGGTGCGTGTTTCACGTGCATTTTGACAGTGGGAAGCTGTGCATTTCTTTGTCCTGGCAAAGTTTGGCGACCATGGTAGGATGCATCGCTGGCTTGCATTAGTTTTGTTAATGCATCCAAAGTGAAAAATTGGTGAATTCACAATGGTGGAATTGTTGTAGTGGGAAAAAAGGGAGAGAGTGAGAGAGAGGCTAAGTTGCATGTGTAAACCCCCCCACCGATGTACACCACTCAAAAAATTCTGGGGAGAACCCTGAGTAACAGGCAAGTCATCTGCATTGAAGCTCATAACCAAGTCACTGCTTTAATCACCTGATCACTTAATGTGTCCATGACTTAAGTGTCCTTTGACATATTTGGATAATATTATGCGGGCATTTAACTCCTGATCACTGAGACACAAAGAAGACAAAGATGTGAAGCGTGCAGCAAGAATTGTAGAAAAAGAGGATAAGCAGGGAAGTGGCACGCAGCCACAAGAAGGAGAAAAGAAGAAAAAGAGCATGTGCTGAGGTGGCAGGTCAGTGGTAACATGGCCTTTGGCAAGTGCAGACGTGTCACCAGCTGGTGCTCTGGAGACGGCAGTGGGTGGTTCACAAGACCTGGCCCTGAGAGGGAACTCACCAGCAATGCACCAAAGCACCATTCTTCTAGAGTACCCCGACGGTGCATCACATTGCCTGACCAGATTCCCGCTGACCATTCGAGCCCCGTCCTGTGCCAAGGAGGCCAGCCCAGGCTTCATCATGTTGCCACTCACCAAGCCCCGTCCAGTACAACGGCAACCCCCCATGCAACTAACTTCGTCCTGTGATGCAGCGGCTACCTAATTGCCCGGCCCCGTCTTATACAACAGCAGCCACCTGGCAATCTGACCAGTCCTGTGCCATGGCGGTCGCCCCAAGACCACGACAAGTGAGCCATGATGTCCGAACGATCAGGACTTTTCGAGTAGGACTGTATATATTGTACAGTTTTAGGTGTCTGTAACGCATGTGCACTGTTTCCATAGAGTTGTTATGTTTTGTATAATGTTTCTTCTTTAATTATAAATAGTTGCTTTGCGCCTGAAACTTTTCCCTGTCTATCTATAGTCTTCTGGAATCCATGACAATCCTTTCCTTCAAATTTTCCTCTTTTTATTACCATATGTGTGCAAGGGAGCATCAACATTTACAAACGACTACTGACTAAATGTAGAAAAGGAAGCACTGGAGTTGCTCCTCGAAATAAATAAATAATGCACTCTTGTTCTGGAGAATCACAATGCTAGGCACAAGAGCACGACCGGTTAATACATAATCAAACTCATCTATATATACCAGGTGTCTTTTTTTAATTTTTACTGAACACAATTTTACAAAATTTCCTGAGGCAGATAGCACAATTCTACTCCTTGGGCTGTATTACTCGAAGAGGCTGACATTACTGCACAACAAAACGAAGTGCAATATCGACTGAATATGTAAGTTGACTAATTAAATTTTTAACTAATTATTTTACAGCACATACTGCAAATTACAAATTGTAGCCGGTAGGATTGCAGGTATACCCACTTAGCCGAATTCTGAGGATGATACCAGTTTCGAGAGAGTCACAGTCTGCTTGCGCAGTCAAACATGTGGTAAAAATGCCCTGTTGTTTGACTTACATCTATAACAAAACGCCTTCTATGCATTAGAGCACAAAATAACTGGAACACTAATGTATTTCTTCACAAACTTTAGGAATGAATATCTCAAAACCAGTGTCATCTTTAGAATTCTTTCTGAATGGATATACCCTGCGAACTCACTGGCTGCAATTTATTAATAAATTGCCATAAAGTAATCATTTTACTCAATCAGTGACAGTTTGCTAATTAGTTGACTGTGCATTGCAATTTTTCATGTAAGTAATGTCCACCTCTTAAAGTAATCCAGCTAAAGGAGTGGAACTTTGCTATCTACTGCAGGCGATTTTAAAAAATTCTGTTCATTCTAAAAACAAGCACTTGATATAGTTCCACCTCCACTCAAACCTTTTACATTGTAGCTCCAGACAAAGCAAGTAACAATCTAATTGTTGGAAATAGCTTCACGATATATTCTTGGAACCTTTACCAGTCCCTAATGAGCTTGCTTTGCACATTTTAAGAGGCAAGGACTCTAAATTATTTACACTTCCCTCCAACAACCAGTGCATGTACAGCTATGCATCTGTGCAGCTCAAATCAGCAGCAACATAGTGCCAAGCTAAACCCTTGCTCACAGTTGCAAACTTCAAACAATCCTCGTATGAATTCAAATCTTACCTTTATCGTGTCATTCCTCTGTATTAGATTCACATCAATTTTCTTCTCAGATAATACATCACCATCTTCATTTACTGTTAACAAAGTAGCTTCAGTGGCTTGCAATGATATTAGCTTTGTCAAAGCATCTGAAGTATGTCTCTGAAATCAAACAAAGAAAAAACAAAACAAATAAAGACTTCACACTAGGCCTGTACTTAAGAACCTTAATTAAAAGCCCAACTGTAACGAAATTTCACTTTGGCTAAATTAGTTATGGGTAGTAAGTACTACTATCAAAGCAATCTAATCAAAGTTGCAAAGCTGGTAATTTTTTTTTCATAGCACCTTAGCAGATAATGCAGGCACCTGATGGTTAGTGGATATGATGACGATTCCAAAACATAACCAGCCAAATTTTCAGATCACCATAGGCACTGCCCGATCTCGAAAGACATGCCCAGGATGGTTACCGATGTTTGAGGCTATGTGCCATTTCTGGTGAGCAGTCATAAAAAAGTTTCGTTGTTATGTTTCGGTATCAAAAACGTACATCTTTGCTAGCTTTTCGTGATGCATCCACTTGTATTTCAAGCATAAAGATTTGCAAGAAGGCTGCTCTTTATCTACACTATTTGAAACTAAGTTTGCCTTTAAATTTGTCAGCTTTAAATTTACATAGCGCAAAATTTTGTTGCAGTTGGCCTTCACAAAGCAAGCGGCATGTGTGATGGTTCAAGTCTCAAGTTGCAATAAGTAAAACTAACTTGGGCGAGTTGGTTCATACTTGGATAAAAACGCAGTGCGACTCAGACAACCACAGAAAAAAACACAAAGCTACATCATAAGTGCTGACTAACAACTGGTTTATTTTGCACTAAGGCCTGCCATTTATATGCACAGAAGTTTGTCATATCACAGCACTAGTTAACAAACAAAGATGGTCACACATGTTCAAAATATATCAATATAACGTCATTGCAGGAACATATCATGCTAAACCACCACCAAGAAAAAAATCACCAACAACAAGAAAAAAACATGTTCATCGAATTTTTGATTGCTACTATGATCTTTCAAGAAATATACTACTTTGTGCAGTCACTGTGCAGTACAACAAACAACCAAGAACAAATGCACAAAAGAAAACTATACATTCATCATTTAACTTGAGCATGCATCTAAGATGAGAAGATGAACAAGAGAAACACAGAAAGCTTTACATGAGGGTGAAACATTTAAAACCTAAATAAAACCATCAAGAAAAGCAGTCTCAGCGTCACTCAGTAAAAGAGATGGCTTGCTCACGCAGTTTTCCGTGGCTTTTCTTAAAATAAAAAATACATCTACAATTTTGCACTCCATCCCGTCTCTAGCTTTCTTAAGAAATAGCTGCATTAAAACTTGGTGTGCAGCAACACCATTTGCAATGCTCAGTTAAAAATCCGCCTGCTTAATTGCACACATTAAGATTGTGCTCCTTAGCCCACGTGTTAAAACATCTGCCCTTTTGCCCTATATACCGGCGACCACAGCTCAAAGGGATTTCATACACATTTGTCACACAATCTGTAAATCTTTTTCGGTGCTGGGTCGGGGCACTGCGGCAACTTCCCTTTTTTTTTTTTTTTGTAATGGCGCATAGTTTTGATAAATTGCACGAGGCAGAAAAAACCACTGAAACATAATGCTTTGACGCTATGTTTTTAATGCTATGAGAAAGTTTATGAATACACTGGAACGTCGTTATAACGAAATGATGGATATAAAAAAGTAAATGAAGTTCCCCTTGAAATCCTCATAGATCTATGTATTTAAAACCTTGTTTTAATGAAGCAAAATTGTCCGCCCAATAGATATAACGAACTGTATTAGTCTCTGAAACCAACAAAAAAAAATACCCGCCCATTGCGCGCCGAGTACATTGTTTTCCGTGGGGTTCAGCACTCGTTCACCGCAGCAGTTCAGAATTCCAGAGTCCCGGCATTGAATATGACGTCGAGCAGCACAATTTTTTTCTCACTGCCACGTGTAGTTCGTCTGTGCACTAATGCACAAGCGGCAGTCCATTATCGCACTTCTCCACTGACGTCTCTCTCTAGCGCATGCATGGCTGCGCGAGCCGTGTCATGCTACACAGCTACGCGCGGTGATGTTAAAGATTAGTGCATTCACTTCTGCGCTGCGCGCCGCGCAGCCAGGCACAGCTGGGCATAGCCTCCGAGACCTCCCTGGTACAATCTCGGGGGTCACGCCCAGGCCGTGCATTCGCTTCCACCTCTCCCTGTGGTGTGCCGCGCGGGCTGGCAGCTGGGCGTGGCCTCCGAGATCGCAATAGCATCAGTGCAATCTTTGAGGCCACAAACTGGCCGAGTCAATCTGGTGCGGCGACGTTTGCTTGCCTTTTCGATCACACAGCGGAGCACTGTGTTATGTGCCACATGCCACTAGACTGCAACAAGCCAAGTGGAAAATGAACGCGAAAGACCATCACAATGTAACAGAAAGCAGCTATATAAAGGCTGTCGCGTCAGGTGCTAAGTCACGTGTTGCACATGCCGAAGATTCGCTCGTTTTTTTTCATTCAAATTTTTTGGCATGGGTGGTCGTGTAGCGGTTCCATGGGCCTCAAAGCTGTCACCTTATTTTCATCTTATAACGAAGTAATTTCAGCTCCCCCTTCAACTCCGTTATAACGAGGTTCGAGTGTATACGAAATTACCTGAAGCAGCCTTTTTTGCTTTTTGGGTCTCCTTCTTGAGTAAGAGCCCTAGCTTTACCTTTGAAGTAATGATTCTGAAACCCCGAGAAATTAAAACAGACGAGTATCCAACCTCCTTCAATCATGTCACCTGAACACTGAAGCTTTCACTCATCACATAGACACATGACTTCGTGACATGATTGCACTGTAATGTGTGGCATTGTTAGCATTACAGAAAATAGCAGTCATCAGCTTAATAAATGAAAGAGACAACTTACTGATTTTGACCCTTATAATAATTAGAACTTTTTCGCACAGCTATTGTGTACATAGTTCTGCAAAAACAGGCTTGTGTTAAAAAGATATGTTTCTTACTGTTACTGCAATAAAAACTTTGTGATGAAGCAACGTGGTGACCCTGCTGTTAACGGTTCCTTGCTCAGTGGTAGAACCTGTTGAAGTGAACTCTGTAAATGTGTAATGCATTTCATGGCAAAATGAAGCAAAAAAATATAAAGCAGCCGTGTACAAGCAAAGGACTAGGGTGTGCATAATTGCCACTTAAACTTTGTTGCAGAGGAATACTGGCTTTTGTATATCAGTGTACGAATAGCATAAAATGTAGAATGAAATAATACAACAAGAACACTTAATGAGCTGAACACGCAAGAACCAGAAATAGAGTGCTGAAAGAGATTGTGTGCTGAATGGGTGTCCCCTGTTGCCCGATAGCTCGAATTTCCTTCACGCATTCTGTTATGCCAGAGGACAGTATGTTACCACTTCACTCCCCACAATTAATTGCATGAAAATCAGCCCAAATTGCTTACCGAATTGCTACTGTGTATATTTACACGAGTGCCACCGACAGCCTTTCCACAGTAATGTGGTAACAGTGCTCCCACCTCTAAGTTGATCTCATCACAAATAGGCATGAAATACTGCCAGTTTGTAAACAAACAGGTAGGTAGGCTTCCTCTAGCTGAATCCAGCTAAACAACTCCTTTCTTGCTTTTGAAGCACAATGCACTACAGCCAAGATCCTCAGTATGCATGTACTACATCACTAGTCTTGAAAAATAACACTTGAAACAGGGCAAAGAAAAAATTGTGCACAAATAAAGGTTTTCTAGTCAAGCAGTAACCATCCATAGTAATCCTAAAAACATACTCTGCTAAACAATCTTGCTTAATTACCTTGGCAAGGTGCTCAAGCCAGCGACCAAGGCAAAGGAAGACAATGAGCATGGGCACAGTGTCAAAAAATGTGGTGGGGCTGTGGTCAGACCGAGTGGCCACAAAGTAGAGCAGGATGATAACACTGTACAGGTAGGACACGTTAGTTGCCAACATCACCAATACGTCCATGTTCGCCATGCCATGCTGCAGGGCCCGAAATGCTGGCAAATAGAAGTGTCGCCCACCCACAAACTGAAAGAAAAGAAAACACACATTTTTCCAGTACCATCGTACGTGTGCAATTATGGAGGGCATATGGCAACTACGCAAGGCTCCTTAAGCAGATGGCCATTGAACAAACTGCAAGTTTATCAGGCACCACACCACATAACAAAAGCTGTGCATAGTTTTTGCCTTCTTTGTTGCCTTGTCAAGTCACTGATATGTGACCTCGAGAATTCTGAGCATAGCAGCTTGTGTTCAGCACAGCAGCATTAAGCTGTTGATAAATGCACCATTATTAGTGGGTGTGGCGGTGGTGCGAAAACTAAACGAGAAGAGTGGCTTTTTCAAACAAGACCAAGATAGCTGCGATCGGAAATTTAGAACAGCAACTGTGCATCACAGAAAACGGCCCTTTTTTTGCACGTTCATCAGTAAAAATGCAGCTTGCCGACGTGATACAAAACGTCATTACGACCAAAATATTGCTCCAAGATGCGTGAAAATTTCTGAGATAATGCATCAGACACTGTAGAATCCAAAAATAATGTTTTCAAAAAAGTGATTTTTCCACAATTTTTCTGTCTCTAAGACCCGTGTCCCCCCTTAAAGTGTTTGGTATAGCAGAATACGCTTCCTGTAATGTGAAACAATGCACATCATCCCAATTTTTATTTGCCACCAAGATAGCTTCCAATGGAAATGTATTATATTTCCCTTGCTTTAAACAAAAATCAACTTAATCAACAAGCGTAAGTGATGCTAACTGAATACCGCTCAGCCTTGCCATAGGCCAATCATTACTCCTTTGCCTTATTGCAGGCTGACATGCCTGTCCTTCAAAATGCATTTCAAGCTAAAGAATGACAAAGTGTGCTTTCTAGTCATCCTACCTCCAAATATGTACAAATATCCAACTTTTTAATAATATTGTGCAAGCATAGACCTGCCGTCTAGTCAGCGTTGTATTATGAAGCATCCCTACAAAATATGCAAGAGAATCTGCATACGCGCAAAGTTCAAGCCACTGTCATCATCTGCTAGGTTGTTCTCAGAAGTGCTATGCAGCCACTCTTCATGCATATCCATCTTCATTTCAACATTCCAACCTGCTAACTTTCTTCACACTTCATTTTTGTTACCAAATGTGTGCGCACAAGTCATACAGAAAGTAGAAAAACTGATATATAAACCACGCCATATGCCTCTTCTATTTTTTAAAAGAAAATAAAGCACAAATGGACATCAGCTTTGAGCAAGTGCAGATGGGCAGCACACTGTTGAGTACAATACAATTATAGAACATAAACTTTCCAAAAATTTTTTTAGAGCATCCACACATTACAGTCACAGAGCATTACTTCGGACACAAACAGGACCTGCAAAAATGTCCGAATAATTGGGCAGTCTGAAAAAACAAACTTCAATGATAAAATCAATTTCATTGTTTTTTCTAAATTTACGAAACATGAAACTTTCCTTTACACAATTTTGCTCTATGCTGTGCTTCCTTATAATTTCATGTTGGTTAACCCCTTAACTGCCAATGATGAGGTAACTCGTCATCACAACAAGCATCCTCTGATGCCGATGACAAGTTAAGAACTTTCTGTAATTTTTGCACATGTGTATAAATCTGCAGTTTCTTGAATTTTTACAAATAAATAATACACCATGACTTTTGCTATTTTTTTTTCAACAAGGCCAGTAAAAATGCAATAAGCATTTCTGGTACCATACTTTTTTAGAAAGAATTGGCACAAAATATGCTGGTCTAAAAAAAGTTCTGCACTTTAAAAATTTATTTTGAAATTTGTTATCCTGAACCACCCCTCGGGCTTGGAGAAAGAACATAGTCCGCGGCTAGCATACACTGCTGTGAACACCTCAGCCAAGTTTTGCAGTCGTGTGCATCGTGCGGAGCTCGCTAGCGAAGTGCAAAGTCATCTTAATCTCAAACGCACTCTTTTCAACAGAAGCCTGCTCCTCACTCTTTTACGGATGCTTCATTTCGTAATATAGCAGATTCCTTTACACGGCAGCTATCGGCCAATAGCTGACATCAATCAAGAAGGATGTTTGGGTCAGTGCGCTTCTTCCTACTGTTACTGTGTATATTTATTTACGAAGTTTAATAAACAGGCTCAAGTAGGCGAAAATCTACTTTCGAATTTCTATAATAATTATGTACTTCCGGAAGAAGCCAACTATCTTCTGCTCACGCTCAGCCAGGCCGTCCACTTGGGAATTAAACTTTGGCCAACCTGCTTATCGTTGTCGTAGCTGCTGGGGTATCACTAATTTCGACTAGGTTTGAACGCTCAACTAGCCTCGATCCATTCGAAACTTAAAGTTAGACCACGCGCACGCTTTCCAGTGCACACTCACTTTTGGCCACTCCTGATTAGATGCCTTGGCAGACTACTGATAGCACTTGAAAATGCGCAAGTTCAATGTGGCCACTATCCCTCGATCAAGCTGGTGAGGGACTAAGCTGATCCACACCAAGTAGTACGGTCAGACTGGAGCATATAAGTGCGAGCATACACTGAAGCCCTGTCGTGCATGAACCAAATGCTGTGCATACGCACTGTAGTTGCATGTAGCTGCAGTCTGCTGCGTAGTGTAGAGGAGCTGAAGCACCGCGAAGGGCGTGTTTGATTGCCAATAACTCTGCTTCTGCTGAACGCATTGAAGTACTTTTTGAGGCAAAGTATTTCTGAAATAGCTCATTTTAACTTCAAATGCATTTCTCCTTTTCAATAAAATGTGGTTCAGGGCCTCTTTAAGGGGTGTCTCTTAACTGCCGATGACGAGTTAACTCATCGTGAACTTTTAGCAATTTTTGCACATGTGTATATATCTGCAGCTTCTTGTAATTTCGACAAATAAATAATATACAATTACTTCTTTTTTTCAATAAGACCAGTCAAGAGAATTCACCGACGATTACTATAGTCCCTAATGCAAATTTTGAGCGCACCTGTTTAGGTGTTTTGAATTCGTGATATATTGTGGCAAAGAATTTGATTCTGAACGACAGGGTCCTCTCGGCGGCGGTGCTGAGCCTCTGCTCAGGCAGCTCGTTTAGCAGCAATGGCCAACAAAGCATTTCCACCAGTTGTGTCGCTGATTGTTCAGAAAGAAAGCGTGAACACTGGAACGCGTAGCTCGTGCAGAGTGCACGAGCGCATGCTCTAGCGGCGGCGGTGCAGGCGAAGTAGCACATGCGCAGTGGGTCCAAAGCCCACGCCAGTGCTTTGTTTCCATATATGGTACCAGTGGATGCCCTGGCCCCATGCCTGGTCTCCGCCATGAAGCACGTCTCGTGCGGCACTCCGCCTTCCTCCTCACCCTTCTGCCATACTCTCCTCCTCCGCTTTCCTCCTCATGCTCACTTCACTCTCGCCATCTTTCATCCCCCGCTGCGCTCCGCGTTCGCACTTTCATTCTTCACTGTGCTCGTTTGCTTGGTTATGCCGAGGGATGCCGACGCTTATTGCAGGAACGGGTGATTAAGAGCTGCGCTCTAAAATGCATTAAGCATTACTGGTATTATATTTCTGAGAAAAAAAATTGGCGCGAAATATGCAGTAAAAAAAACTTCGACACATTTAAAAGTTTAAAGAACACGCTTTGCATTCTCTCATCGCGTAGCCCAACCCACATCATTGTGAAGTTCAGATACTGTATGTGTGACCTTGAATCCACAAAGATGTCAGTTTCGGCAGTGCTGTGCTAATTCAGTTTGGAGCTTTGTGCCCACATGCGAGCCTACCCCGTTCTGTCCAGTAAGTGATAATACTAACTTGGTAAGTGTTTGCAGCAGTTTCCGGCTGGTCGCTTGTGAACCCAAACTCCACTTCACGTGCATGGCCACCAGTCTAGCCCGTGCATGTGATCTCTGATATAGTTGTTTAAGTGTACAAACGCATCAAGGGCAAGCTCCCTCAATCTTGCCGCTTGCCAGCCTCACCGACTAGCCCTAACCAGCACCACTTCTATTGGAAGTTGGTGACCCAAATTGTGATTTGGTGCTTAGCTGGAAAACTCTTGGCAGCAGCTGTACAGCACTTGGAAAGGTGACAAACCACCACGATAATGGAAGTAAGGGCATGGGAAACTCTTCTCAATGGCAGCAACTTTGTTTGCTGTCGTCGTGTTTGCAATTATTGCACACCTGAATCAGTCTGAAAAATTTAGTGAGAGACCATACGGCATCCGAAATTGCGGTTGTCGCTATACATTGGTTCTATGGAGTAGGTGGCAGTTTTGGGGGGAAGCTTTAATTATTCAGCAGCTTTGAAAAATCGGCCACCCAAAAAATCGGTCGGAAACTGTATTTGTTCTCAAAGTGGTTTCCAGCTAAGAACATATGCAGCACTGTATGCAAGAAGCAGTTTGTGAATGTGGTACAGAAAGGCAGGCATACAAAACATGAACACAAGCAGAATGAAAAAAAAAAAAGAAACGAGAAGTCCTTCTTGTTGTTCCCATGTTTCTTTTGTACGTCTGCCTTTCTATACCATGAATCCCTAACAACTTGCCTAGACTTCCGTAGTTTGAAAACTTACCAGCAGTGCTATGCTACTTAAAAAAGAATTTTTGCTTACACAACTTCGTGTAGTAGTGTCACAAATAAACAAACACTTTGATTAAGGGATTACACAGAGCATAAGATTCTAAAAGGACAATAAACGGGAACAATAAAGCAGGCTAGACCAGTATGTCCTGCCTTCATTTTTTTTTCTTGGAGCCAGAATTGTGGTGCCAATGGCATCAGTGTTGTGTAAGAAATTATGGGCCATTTTCGCTCAATCTGGTATTTTTCTGCCCTAGAAAAGTCGAAATAAGTTTCCAGGCTATCACTTGCTTTCAAATGCAGGATAAGTCCTTTTTCCTTAATGATAAAAAATTAACTAGTACCTCAGCCACCTGTTACCATAGTCATTTTAAGAAGTCAGCGTGGAAATTTGATTCAATGTGGTGTTTTTTGCTTTTACCAAAGTTCCTGCCATGCACACTTACAAAAGACTTTTTTTTTTTTTGGGGGGGGGGGGGGGCATTTCAGAAGTGTACTTGCCCACCAACTTAGCTTAATAACACAAATAACCCTGCTACCACATAAGAAATGGGGCTACTACTGCATGTGCCAGTTGTATTAGGCACCTGAATTCATACATGCATGAGCAATACTCAAGTACGATTAATCTGCTTCTGAGGTGGAAAGTTGCAGAAAGCAAATTAAAAAAAAAAAAGATGCCACGCAGTGACAATCAACATGATAGAAATACCTGAACTGGTGATGCAAAAATAAATAGAAGAAGATTTTCCAAGGATAGCCCTGGAATAAGGCAACAATGATTGTCCATGTCGGCAAAGGCCATGAAGTAAACCATGACAACCATGGTAGGAATGCCACAGATCAGAGAAATTAAAAAGGCACGGCGCCACCTGAAAGCAAATAAATTACACAAAATGTTTTACAATGCTAGCAACACTAGTCAACATGCAGCTTTTATTAAGCAAAAAAAAAATCTACTCTATGACATGAACTATGCATGTCGTTTTTATTCAGCGCTTGCTCATTATAGGACTTCATGGTGCTTCAAAAACAGTGAAAGCACTGAGATCAGACCACTTAATATATTAATTTGCTCCAGAAATGAGTTTCCATGCCAACTGCAGTGCCCAACACCCATAATTTTCGGCAGCAGACGTAAGGCGGAAGACACGTGACACGTCTTATACGGTTCTTTACCAGTTGTTCGGCAAGAAAACCATGCTGGCACGTGTTTATAAAGTACATATAGCCACAACTTAAAAAAATAAAATTATGTCTTAGACTTCTTAGAGCTGCAAAAAGATCTCAGCTCTGTGCAATATAAGTTAGATATGTTTACAACTGACAGTACCTGTGCTATTCAATGGTTTATATAAAGTGCACTTTTCAACTCGTGTCACTTTGGGCTTTGTGGCAATTCAGGCTCTTCAAAATGTGTGTCTTAGTATGGGACAATGCACAGTGGCTAATTTCTTCACATAATCTCGCATTCCACCGTCAAATAAGAGAAAGTCATTGTTTCTCATGTCGTGTGCCAAGAAGGAGGCTTCTGTTACCATAATGTACAGTGCATGTGGCTATTCCTACCATGGTAACAATTCCGTCAAAAAGTGCAGCTGTGGGTTGTTGTGGGCAGGCCACAATGCGGCGTCATGAACGTAACCTGTGTTTTGAGTAGAAGTATAAGTCATCACTGGTTGAGTGAAATGCAAAAGGGTATGCCTGCTTTTTTGAAGACAAAGCTTTTTTTGCAGACTTTACAGGGGTTTGGTGTATCTGGGATCCGAGTAACCTGTACCCACTTTCAGAAGGGGAAAAAAACAACAAAAAAAAAACAGCCCTTTCACACCTCCAGAGCGTCATACCAAGTCACAAAAGGTATCAAAATGTAGGTCTGAATGACACACAAAACAAAAACGAGAATTAGTCGCATAGTAGGTAAAATTTGGGGTATGGGTGTAATTAGAGCTATTATAGTAAAAGATTCATTACATTGCATTGTACTCCTGTAAAGGGTGCACTGCCATAGATAGAGACATCTTGAGGCAAAGCCTCCTTAATTTTTAAAGGAACGTAACTATGGCACAGCTTCCTTGATTTTAATTTTTTTTTTTTTCCAGCTACAGGCACTGACCGATTGTTGCAAATAATCTTCATTTTGGGTTTTGAGTTTGCTTGGACTAAGCAGGGCTCGCACGAGGCAATTGTGTCTGGAAGGCGGCTTCGCCGGTGCCCACAAGCGAGCATTAGTCGCAGAGTAGGTAAAATTGACAGTACTGGCGTAATTAGCACGGATATAGTCAAAAAGTAACCACATTGCACTACAGAGAGCACTATCTCCAGGATTGGCCCACCTGGCCTCTTGGTCAAAAAAGAAAGGGTCAACCAAGTGTCAACACTTAAAAAGACAAGGTCAACGTAATTGCGCATGAAATACAATACGAATAAGATATGAAATGAGTGAATAATGAACATGAAAAAGACAGAATAGAGAGATATAATCAACACTTAATTATCAAATCATTTGAACCACCATGTACGTTGTTACGTCTCAACCTGGCCTAGAGTATACCTTGAAAGTTTACCACGAGGCAGCCACTTTCATCAGCATCGCCCAGACGGCGACAATGGTTGACACCGACGGTAAAAGCTGACAAGCGTCCCGAATCAGGAGTGCACACCTTTGGATGTTGCCACGAGGCAGCGCCTTTCATCAGCGTCGCCCAAACGGCGACCGCGCCCGACACCGGCCATGACGAGTTAACCAGATTGAGGCGAGAGACCAACTTCCAGGAATTGCTACTGTGGGAGTGAAAACTATCTCGGTTTCCCAGAAGACCACGCAGTGGCAGCAAAAGGCGAGCGCGAGGATACGGCAGTAGAGGAGGAGTTGGGGTGAACGCGACAACCCCTCTGATTGGCCGCACCAAGGTCAGCCGATTCCCAAGTCTCCTAGGGAAGACAAAGGGATTAAAAGCGGCGACCGGTAGTGCAGAGGGAAGGGTGTTGACGTGACCTGACACGAACTCAGACATTGAATGTGCTCCTGAGGGAGTGGGCTTCCGTACCTGGAGCCAGTGTATATAATGTAAATTAAACCATTTTCCTATTTCCTTCTACTGGATGTACTCATCGATGGGCTTGGTGGATTCCTTGCCCAAACGCCACCGAGAGCCGCAACAACGTCAACCTAGTCT
Organism: Dermacentor silvarum; assembly: GCF_013339745.2. Classification (NCBI taxonomy): domain Eukaryota; kingdom Metazoa; phylum Arthropoda; class Arachnida; order Ixodida; family Ixodidae; genus Dermacentor; species Dermacentor silvarum. Next base: position 178,459,755 of record NC_051154.1, read on the forward strand.
TTTACTAACCCACCCCCACCCTTTTTTTTGTCTGATTTTATTTTGCATTTGTAAATTGAATATAGTAACTTCTTTTGAATGCCATCAATTTTCATAATTTCTTTTTTTGCATTCACCTCGGGACGATACACAGAAAACATTGTGGCACAACACTTGGTGGTTAAAATAATGTCAAAGCCCCTTCAAAATCAACCGGGCCTACCTTGACAACATATTTAGAGTTGTTGACAGTTGGCACTTACATTGCCCTTGCCTCTGTACTTGCTTTTTATTCCATACTAATAACATGACCAGCACATGGATCAACCTTGATAAGTTTATTCATACCAACTTGTTGAGTTTTCTCTCATTAGTTTGCATGCTAAGAGCAGCTACATACATTTCGAAGTTATTCAAATTGAAAACATAAATGGTGCAACGTGTGAATACAGTTATGTCCAACAATACTGTCAGAAATAAATGTCTTGTATTAGAAATCGTACATGACAAAAATAATTGTGCTTTACAAGCTCGGCCTCTGACAAAACAAATAAGTACAATTTACATTAACAAACAACCAGTTTTCTTTGGCCTGCTATGAAAAGTCTTCAGAGCATTCCAAGTAATCAAAGTTATGGTGAAAGAGGTATAGCTGTATCTGCCATGCTAACTTGCTATGAACAGCAACAATTTTTTTTTTCTTTCTTGCTTGGATTTTAATCTTGAAAAAAAAAAAAAACATTACTGTGGCACAGCTTCCTTAATTTTTTTTTAATGTGCCGGCACTGACAGATGGTTGTAAATAATCTTCAATGCATAACTGCTCCAGCAGACAAGTTGCCATGTCTTAGTTTGGTAATTAACAAAACTCCAACATTCTCCGCTATGTTTCTTTTAAAAATAACAAAATGAAGCTCCCACTGCAACGTTCAATGACACGATTCTTTCAAACACGGCTTTCATTTCAGCAGGTAACAAATAAAATGAAATAACCAAGATAAAAAGAATAATCCTACTCACTTTCTAATTTCAGCAACATGGGTGAGATGGTCTACACCAAGCTTGTTGACAGCTGCAGGAGATGCTTCAAACCCCAGCTCCTGAATGATTACATGAAATAGATGTAATTCGCACCGTACTTGAATGTATGTATGTGGCAAAGCCAAATGCAAGAAAAAAAAAAAAAAAACACAAAGGTTAGTTTAGGCTATGTTTAATCCTGCGAGTTATGAACTCCTCGTGGGCAAGCGAGCACGTTAAGATGTTGACCAACGCCTCCGAGATAGCACAAGGACAGTGCACTTCGATCCGTGACATCATGCTACCTTGCCCGACTGCCACGAAATCTAATGGGGATGCTCCTGAGTAAGCCGGGGTGTGCCGTCACCACTTTTGTCACGCCAGGCTTGGCAATGGAAATTTTGGTCCAAGCAGCATGACGGCATAAAGCATAGTGCACAGGCCTGCTATTAGGAGGCATTGGCTTGGCACGTTTTGATTCGGAGTTACCATGGCACAGTTATAATGCAGACAAGAGCTTGCGTGGAAAAAGAGCGCACAGCTAACACGGGCTTCCGAGAGCGAAAGTGACTTGGCGTCACGGCGATTCTTTCCCCTCACGCAACACCCGGCGTGCTATCGCAGCAGGAGGTGTTCCCTTTCAACCGTTCTGCTCCGTCGAGGCGCGCTCGTGACGTGGCATCGCAGCCAATGGGAATTTAGGTTCCATTTTTCGCTTGTCTAGACGACAGATGCCGGCTTTTTCGCTCAATAGGCCATTTCATGCTTTCGCATCAAAAACATATGCAAGGGTGGGACTGCCCAAAATTATTTCGGAGCAATTTTTGGAGCAAGTAAAATTGCATTTTGGAGCAGTTTGGAGCAGACTAAACTTCATTTTGGTGTAATTTGTAGCAGATAAAATTTCATTTCGAAGCACTTTGGAGGAGGCCAATCTAAATTTTGGTTGAATAATGGAAAAGAATATGGCAGCGCACTTCAAAACCACGATGAAACACACAATAAACCAACACGAAGCGCCCAGTAGAAGCGCGTTTTGTAGCTATAGCGTACTAAGATATGGAAGAGTGGGTCGAGTGGCGCAGGGCACATGCTTTCCTGTAAAGCCGAAAACATAAATGGTACTACAATCGAACTATATAAACCCGTGCCAACGCTTATGATGATAGTGGAAGATGTACTGAAATTATGCGGTCCAATCGATGCAGTAACATAATTTGTGGGTCACCACAAGTCACCGAAGTCGCAGAGAGCCGCAATCAACCCTGCACTGGTATCAGGTAAAGCTATTACAATCTGTTTTTATTGCGCACTTACTTGGACACTACAGGAGCATTTCTGCCGTCGCCGGGATGTTCCGTATAAAGTCCAGGTGCGATAACATCGATCGTCGCCGCGCGCTGTATGTGCGAGTGAAAGCGTACGAAGGTGAGTCGACGATAGCGGCTCAATCTTTCGCGCGCAAGGGAGGAAAGTGGGGAGGAAGCACGCCGTCTTCCAAAGGTACTGGGGGGAGGGGGGTGGAGGGCTGTACTCCGGCAGCAGTTGTGTATGGTGTGGCCTCTCGAGCCCTATCTTGAACGCAATCTGCGATGGGGGGGGGGGGGTCAGAGAGTGAATGCTGATAGCTTAGTGCGCGTGGTGTTTTCACCGCTCAGTTCACGTTGAAAGCAGAGGCAGCACGAAGTTCACTTCGCTCGCCACATGCTGCTGCTCTTCCTCAAGCCAGCGTTTTGACAGCCAGTTTCCGCAGTCATTAAATGAGATGTGTTCATGTTTGCTTGTGCGTGCGTGCTTGTTAATTTAGTCAGTAAGCGAATGTTTACAAGTTTATATGGCCGGTAAAACTGCTATCCTTATTTCGTCTAGCTGTCTACTAACTTGCTATCCAATCGATACTTCACCTTTCAGGCTAAACTGCAACATTTTATTCCAAATCCCCCATTAGCCCTTCGTGATAGGTCAAAATGGGTCAGGCCTCACCCATATGCACATAAAAAAATATTGGAATAGTTTTACATTATACCGGCAATTTGGACAGCGATGCCCGCCCGCTGAACCCACGGCAGCACGCGCCCATAGAATAAAGAACCAACTTTGGCATGCCTCCACAATTATTGCCTAGTTCGCTTGCAGCGCCCTCAGCCTACTTTTTGTTGTTTTGTGACTCAGCTAGGGAGCGCTGCTCCACTCGGCCCACTGAACCGTATTCTAGTACGCTCTAAACACAGCCGCCCTGGCCGTTCAGACAGCAGCAACAACAGCCGGGAGTGGCACGAAAATTACGAGCAACTGTGCGGAAGGCGCAGTCACACAGTGTGCAGAATTTGAATGGCTTCACTCTTTTTCGGAGAATGCATTCACTTGCTGTTCGTGGCCCCTGCTGGAGCACACATGCCGAATCTGTTCTGGTGCAGCGTGGCGCAATTTCGGTCAATTTTCTGTGTTTGGCGCAGTTTGGTGCAGGAATTTGCATTTGTATCAAAATGGCGCAATTGGCGCAGGAGTCCCACCCCTGCATATGCCGCCTCAATAGCTTGGATAAGTTATACTGACCTCAATAGCTTGGATAAGTCTCCGTGGACCAATCAGTTCTGTGTCAAACACGAAATGGCCCCTTTGCATGGCAAGGCTGATTGATGCTTTTGTCACACCCGGTCGCTTCAACAGGTTAGATTCAATGGAGGAAACACAAGAGGCACATGTCATGCCTTTGATCTGAAATTAAAGCAGAAATGATTTAGGCAGAGGTGAAAGTGTAGTCATTAAACAAAATTAAGAGAAAGCAGACACTTGAAATAGTTTTTTTTTTTTTTGTTAATAAATGGTGAACACACACTAGCCACCATGCCTTTGTTCTCTAAAACAGACCAGAGCCTGAGTAGCAATGATAAAGTTATGAATTAGTAGGTGCTGCACCTAGTGAAAGCAGTGCGGTTTGGTTAGTGCGACAGCACATAGTTTGTGATGCGATTGCATGTGAGTGGGTTCTTGGGATAGAACATGTCTGAGAGACTTGATTAAAGGTGTCACTCTTCCCGCCTAAACCCTGGTGTCAGAAGAATAGGTGCAACCAGCGAATATTGGCTCTTGGTGCTCCTCTACGCAACGAACCACACTAGCAAGGAAATGCCAGTGAGCTGCTCTATGTAACCAAGTCTTAAAACTCAACCAGCATGACTACCTAGCACCTCAAGGGCATGACATCATTCATGATGCAGCAGCCAGATGCTATAAATTATTCATCACCCAATGAGTGGACGGAGTGAAAACAGAGGTTTGAATGCTACTCAACCTCTTCAAGATGCAGCACAAAACCCAAAAAACATCAAGTTGATTCACAACTCTACATCAGGGGCAAGCAAGCCAAGGAGATGTTTGCCAGATTCAACTCTCTGAGCAAAACTACAAGAAATTCAATGCAGTCATAGAAAATTTTGACAAATACTTTATCCCATGAAGCAATGTAATCGTCTAATGAGTAAGGTTTAACACCAGAGTGCATCAAGACGATGATAAGTTGGCTTAAGGTTTTTTTTTACCATGCTTTACAAGGTTTTGAAAGACAGCAAGTTTGCCACCCTCCAAGAAGAGTTCAGGCGTGATTGCCTGGTGGCTAGCATAAAAGACAAACAGCCAAACAGACAAACATAAAAGACAGACGTAAACTAGCTATAGCTTGATGCAGATGTAACTCTTTAAAAGGATCTTTAGTACATCTGCCAGAGCAAGATCATCTTCCAGCAACAGGCCGAGCTCAAATGAAGTGCCATATGTGAACAAAGTTAAATCTGTTACCCAACAGAGGCAAACCAGTTGGCATACTTCGAAACAGGACAAGAATGACGGTTTCTCACACAGTGAAACCATACCACCTTCATCCTTCAGGACGAACAGTGTTCTGAAACCATGCTGTTGGTGTCGTCAAGAGTGACACCCTTGTACTCTCTGTCCAGCATGCTTAAAAGTCTGCAGGAACTCTAAAAAAAAGAGCCACTATGCTTCCATGTGTGTATCATGGTGCTTCAATTGTGCTTAAACTCAACTAGTCATTGCAGACCCAAAATTCGTTGGAGCAGCAAAGTTGGAACAAGGGAGGCAACGGTCTTAGTTTGTGGAGAGCACACGCTGCCACCTTCTCCCACGGGCGCTCACCGTCGCTTGCGCACGGAGCGCACTCTGCGGGAGCCAGGCGGAGATCTCTTGCACGCATAGCGCGCGCAGCGGGAGCCGGGAGGACACGGGAGAAATGCACTTTGCCCTCTCCCGGTTCTCGCTCGCCTCTCGCAACGCGCGCGCCCGTGCGGGAAGAGGGAAAGTATCCAGCTGGCGAGGAGGACGTTCCCCTCGCGAAAAGGTAAAAAGGTATAAAAGAGCACGAACGGGAGACCCCCGGGGCTCTCTGACCTCGCTACACCTACCTGTCCGTACGGATTTACCCGCTGCAACCCGTGAGTGACCTCATTTGCGTGACTACCACACGCGACGAGGCAAACGTATTTTATTACTTATTATACAGAGCGGACTTCCCTCTGCAAGTGTGTTTTATTGCCCACAGCAATAAACATTGTTGAGTTGACTCGCTTGTTGCCTTATTCGCGCGAACCCTACGTAGCTGCAATTATATGCGCTACGGGTTGGGGAAGGCCCCCACAAGTTCAAGGCTCAGCCACTAGACTTCAAAAATGACACTGGTGCTAACAAAACAGTCTTTCCAAAACAATCATTCAAAATGCTCAAAAAGAAGCCTTCTCTTTCAACTCCTCCTTGCCAACTACATGGTCCAGATGGGAAGCTTCTTTCTTACTGAGTTAGTTAGATACCGTATTTTCGCGCATATAACCCGCCCTTGCATATAACCCGCACCCTTAAAATGCGGTCTAGAAGTTACAACTACGCGCAGTCATCATTTCGTTTTCTAAACAAATTTATTTAAAAACGACTGCCGCAACATTGTCAGTGCTGTCATCCGATTCACTGTTATGATCCGAGGCTTCATCGCCGCTCTCAAAGACGTAATCGTCTTCGGAACAATTTAAGCTGTTGCTTATGGCACGTTTTTTTTTAAGCTTTTGCGCACCATATCGGCCGGGATCGCCTCTCACGCATCTAGGATCTACTGATACAGCAGTTCAAATCCTGGCCTTCGAACACGTCCCGTCGATGTGAGGGCGTAAAGACCGTCGGCCATCGACTGGCCAGACTATGGATGTGGATCTGGCTATAACCTGGGTTGGCCTCTTATTGGCTTAACACACGTCGATGTCGAAAGGCATGTGGACAATGCGGGCTCTGCACGACAGGCTGTGCATTGCCGTGAAGCCGATCTCCACCCCCTACCTTCGCGAATATTCGCAGGTAACCCGCACCCCCACTTTTTAAACAACATTTTTCAATTTTTTGTGCGGGTTATATGCGAGAAAATATGGTAGCTACTGACATGCACATTCCACATTTGTCCCCAAATACCTAACCACTAGCTTGCTTACTTTTCAGTGGAGACTATGGCTACATTTTCAAGAACCATCGTGCCTCACTAATTACCATCTCCCTTGTGGTGCATGCAGAAGCCTCATGTACGCCTCAAAGAGACTACCACTTCCCCACGAAGTCATGCCACTATTGGGTATGTTGAGCAGGAATCCCTATGTAAATGGGCAGTGTTTTTCTATTCAAAAGCAGCCCTTCAAAGCCTGCAAGCAGCATTGTGCCATAGAAATTATGAGCAGTTGATTTCAAGCATAATAGAAATCTACCATTGTGCTGTTGAAAAAGGACATATTTTTCAGTGGCTGCGTTGTTCAGTGCGGTATTTTTGGCAACCATCTTACTGATGAAGCTGCCAAATATGCCCACGACAATGCACAGTCCGTGCTTATTCCATTATCAAGAGCGGACGCAGCTAAGAGGCTCTGCCAAATTGATTGAGACACCATGCCAGCTGTTCAGAGCTGTCTTGTTCAGATGTCTTGTTTCTTAATTGTCTTGCTTCTTAAATTTGTACTCCCTCCTCATTGGTATAGCTGGCTCCCCCACATGCAATCAATGCAACTGTGAAGATTCCATTGAGCACCTCCTCTGCCACTATGCCCGCTTTGACGTCCAACATCCGTCTTTTTCGAGCGCGCTCAGTTGAGCGGACAGCTGAACCTTTACAGAAGCAATGATCCTGGGTGCATGGCCTCACTGATCATCAACACAGAAAGCTACACATGCTTTATTAACTTTCTTGAAATGAAACGACTTGAGAAGATGCTTAAGATACCCAGCGTCTGCTACTATGTACACAAAGTCTCTCCTTTTTTCTTTTATTCCTTTCTTTCAATCCTTCACTCCTTTTCCCTCATGCAGGGTAGCCAACCAGATGCCCTTCTGGTTAACCTCCCTGCTGTTCCTTGTTTTCTCTTTCTTTCAACCAGTAACAGGCATAGCACAGCTCAAGCTCTTGTCTTGTCTTTCTGGGGTTTTACGCGCCAAAACCAGTTCTGATTATGAGGCACACCGTAGTGGAGGGCTCTGGATTAATTTTGACCCCCTGGGGTTCTTTAACGTGAAATACAATGCAAGCACACGGGCGTTTTTGCATTTCGCCTCCATCGAAATGCGGCCGGGATTCGATCCCGCAACCTCGTGCACAGCAGCGCAACACCTTAGCCACTGAGCCACCGCAACAGGTCACAGCTCAAGCTCATCTACAATGACCATGCAACAGCTAAGGATGTGTACGTCTTACAAGAGGTCTGCACTTCTTTGCCTAGGAAGCCAGTCATTAGAGAAATCCAGATGTTGACTGGCATTCGTGAATGCCACCACTAAGGTGAACTCAAAGGAGAGCTCCCAACATTGTTCCAGGGACTTAGCAAGCTGCACAAAGAACACTGGCTTCGGCCACAAACCGGAGCAGAACCATTCGTGCTCTACTCCTTGAGGCACATTCCAACTTTTTTATAAGATAAGACAAGCTTGCAACTACAAAGAATGCAAAAAATCTGGACGATATCAACTGTTGATGAGCTGACAGAGCGGTGTGTACCTATGGTAGTCATCTCAAAGTCCTCCAGAGACGTGAGACTTTGCATGGACTTCACAGAGCTGAATCACCACATCCAGAGAGAATCCACGAACAGTTTTGTTTTGATGAAGATTATGATAATCTATCGTATAATGACACATGCCCACTGTGGAGGATAGGTCTAACACGTCTCCTCTTTCTCCCCTTTTGCATGGCATGGCCTTGTTCCCAAGCACAGTTCATCCCCGAAGCAGGCCACATGTTGGGCCGGGCTGTACCCATTTAGATAGCTGGTGGGTAAGCGGCGTGGTTTTGAACCCACATCTTCCCGCAGCTGAGGCAGATACTCACTCGCTCATTAGTTGTGGGAAGGCACTTCGCAAGCGAGCAGCAGGGAAGAATTGGAGCGAGAAGAAGGGGAGACTGTCGCTCGCTCGCTGCACGTCTCACTGGTCAGCCCATCGTGAATGACGTGGCGGACGAGAAGCCACACAGGATTCTCGACCATGACAAATGCACCGCAGATGCAAGCGAGCATTTCGTCAGACACTGACGGCATGAACGGAAACACACATTTGTCACCTGCTACGCTCCGGCTAGACATTAGGGCCGATGGACGGTCAGCGGCGGCGCTTCGCTGTGGGCGATCGAGAGCGATTGCTTGATAATGAAACGCACAGACTGCAGCGAAGTGATAATATACTGCACTCCAATGTCACATTGTTGCACAATATACACTGAACATCGTTACCATATGTGAAAGGAGTGCCAAACGCAGTTTCTGTTCCGGTACATCCATGGAAATTTTTGTTCGTGTGAGGCTTGCGTTCACCCTATTCTGTTGGTGCTGCTGTAGCGCAACTCAACTTCCTGCTACTATCTGCACAGCACAATCTCCAGGACTCCTTCATGGGCCTAAAGCATTCTCCAAGCTAGATGCTAACTCTGGGTTTTGACAAATTACACTTAGTAAAGATTTTAAAAAAGTTGGCCACATAAAACTCCCCTTTGGGCACTTCTACTTCAACAAGTTACCTTTCTATATTGCATCTGCTCCTGAAACTTGCAGAAAAGGATATCCTGTGTATATCAAGGGACCAAGAGAGTTGTCCATCACATAGATGACATCCCTATGTGGGGTCAGAATGAGACACTCAGAAAAGTGCTTCAGCTACTAGACAAAGCTGGAGTGACATTGAATGGAAGCAACGCTTGTATCAAGCCCAAAGCCTCCCCTTCAAGGCTCAGTGGCTGGGCCAAGATGAAATAAGACCTGATGAAAAGAAAGCTGATGCCATTTAAAAATGGAGAGTCCTACAAACAAGACTGAGCTGCAGAGTATTCTCAGAATAGCAGCATACCTTGCCAGATCGTTTCCAATCTCTTGGAAGTCCTGCAAGCTCTTACTTTCCGGTTATCAAAGAAGCAAGAATTTGCGTGGGATACTCCACAACAGCAGGCTTTCAACAGAAGGAAGACAGTGCTCTCATCTAGCCCCATCTGCAATCTGTCGAGAGAGACAGTCGTCTCTTACTTTCCGGTTATCAAAGAAGCACGAATTTGCGTGGGATACTCCACAACAGCAGGCTTTCAACAGAAGGAAGACAGTGCTCTCATCTAGCCCCATCTGCAATCTGTCGAGAGAGACAGTCGTCACAGCAGATGCATCCTCCTTCGAACTCAATGCATTAATTTGGTCGAAGCAAACAAATGGAATGTTTGCAGACATGGCCTATACCTTAAAGATACTCTCAGAGACAGTGAAACATTACATGCAAATTAAGAAAGATGCTATTGCCTTGATCTAGACATGCTACAAGTTCTACAATTATCATGTCAGCAAGCTGTCCAAGCTGAAGATGGATCATAAACCACTCCTTCCCATCTTAACTTCGAAGAGCCATGATGATTTAACTACAAGATTGCAGAAACTAAAGACGAGACTTGACACTTCTAGTTTTCACGTTGGCTCTCTTGAAGAATGGGTATAGCCCTGCAGAGCTGCTCATGGTTTAAGAACCAAGATTCCTCTAAGTCTGAGCAAGCTGACACCTCAACTACATAATCAATAAAGTCTTAGGAACTTCAAAGAATAATACTTAAGTGTCATATAAAAGACTTTAACAAACGTCATGAAGTCTGCAACCTGTCAAATCTTTTTTACAGAGATGTATCTTTGCCAGACCTAAAGCTCAAAGGAACCATATAAGCCCATCAAAGAGTCACAGTCCTCCAAGTGGGTAAACACAGATGCAGGTGCAGTATGCAGGAGTAGTACCCAGCTTATTTATTAGCCCGCTGCTGGCTCCAATGCAGGAAGTGCCGATATCAGTGAAGGCGCTGGCGACACCTGATCTTGTTGCCAAGACACTTTCCACATGCAATATCAGAAATGGGTGATACATAAGCCACCTACTGCAATGAACTTTGCTTGTTATGTCATAAGTGTCATAGATGTCATAAGTGCTACCATTGGTTTTTGCAACGGCCAGCCAAGGCAGCAACACTGGGCAAACAAGGAGAGCAACGCTGTGCGCAAGCGCGGCTATATATGCGTTCCCGTGTCTTCAATAAACGCTTCTTCTTGTGGTGATCACTGTGTGCATTACGCTCGATACATGGTGTCAGAAGTGTAGCTCACTCACGGGACCATGACCGACCTACCCCCGCCTGAGCCACTGCAAGTGCGCGACAACGCAGCGGCGTCCTGGCAGACATTCAAGCAACGCATCGAGCTGTACCTGATAGCAACGAAGCCCACGAAGCCACGCAGTAAGGAGCAGAAAGCTGCAATTTTTTTGCATGTTGCGGGTCAAGAAGCTATTGACGTGTTTAATACCCTGAACATATCACCGGAGGAAGCTAATGACTACGAACGCGTTGGTTAAAGCGTTTGAAAACTACTGCTTGCCTAAGCGTAATGAGACTTACGAACGCTATGTGTTCCGCTCGCGTCGTCAGGCACACGGAGAGCCATTTGAACAGTTCTTCGGGATCTGCAACTAAAAGCAAGAACGTGCAACTTTGGGGATTTGCGAGATTCCATGCTGCGGGACCAAATCGTGTATGGCATTTGCAGCACTTCCCTGCGAGAAAAACTTCTTCGAAAGAAAGACCTGACGCTGGTTACAGCAGTAGAATGCTGCAAAGCTGAGGAACTTGCCGAATCGCAAAATAGGGCGTGGATGGAGGAAAACAAGATTGAACCTGTTTCACGAACGCAAGCGAAACGCGGACGCCAAAAATGCCGGTACTGCAACTTCTCGCACGCGCCAAGGAAGTGTCCGGCGTTCGGCAAGACATGCAACAAGTGCACGAAGCCTAATCACTTCACCGCCTGCTGTACAAGCAAGCGAGCAGCCGTTGATGACGTGTTCGAAGGAGCGGAGAGTGACAGTGACTTCGACGTTCTGGAGATCAGCACGACGGAAAGTAAGCGTGGTCCCGAAAGTCGCGACTGGATTATAACAACGAACATTGAAGGAACTGATGTGCAGCTGAAGGTCGATACGGGAGCGCAGGCTAACTTGTTGCCGCATTCGCTGTTCAAAAGGCTCGGAACTAAGCAGCAGCCGTACCCCACGAGGAGCATCCTGCGCCATTATGGGGGTGGCGAAATACCACACAGTGGAAAGGTTCGCCTCGCCGTGCAGTTAGACAAACGGCGTGTGCTACTTGAGTTCTTCATAGTAAAGAAGAAGCAAGCCATTCTGGGCCTCGGGGCAAGTGAGCAACTTGGTCTGGTCAACAGAGTGAACGCGGTGGACAGCAGCGAGGCATATGGAAGCCTAAAGCAGGCATTCCCGAGGTTATTCACTGGCATTGGCAGGACGCGGTGCGAGTACAAAATGGTGCTTCGAGAGGACGCTGTCCCTGTGGTACAGCCAACCCGGCGTGTACCTTTCGCCCTCAAGAAGCCACTTAAGAAAGAACTTGACCGGATGAATGCTGCGAACATCATCGAGAAGGTGGAAGAACCATCAGACTGGGTAAGTCCCCTGGTTATCGTGAGGAAGAAAAATGGGGACTTAAGAGTATGCATGGACCCGCGAGCAATTAATAGGGCGGTGAAGAGAGAGCACTTTCAGTTGCCATGTCGGGAAGAAATCGAAGGGGATCTAGCGCATGCAAAGTATTTCAGCAGACTCGATGCCAACAGTGGTTTTCATCAAATTCCTCTCGACAAAAAGACATCAGAAATCTGCACATTCAGTTCGCCGTTTGGCCGGTATCGGTATCTCAGACTGCCGTTCGGTATTGCATCTGCACCCGAAGTTTTCCAGCGTACAATGAGCCAGATATTTGACGACCTCCCGGGAACACGTGTGTACATTGACGATGTGCTAGTGTGGGGTTCTATGCAAAAAGAACATGATGAACGCCTGTTCAAAGCGCTGGAAAGGGCACAGGCAGAGGGCCTAACTTTGAATCCAGAAAAGTGCATTTTCGGACGCACTGAAATCAGCTTCTTGGGTGATAAGATTAGTTCCAAAGGTATTGAGCCCGATCCCGACCTGATAAAGTGCGTTTTAAACCACCCTCCGCCAACGACCAAGAAAGACGTTCAACGCTTGCTTGGTACCGTGAACTATTTCGGCAAGTACTTGCCACTGTTGTCAGCCCATACTGAGGCCTTGCGCAGCCTGATTAGAAAGGACACAGTTTTCGAATGGACGCATGTTCACGAGCGTGAGTGGGCGCAGCTCAAGATGATGCTGACGGAAGCGCCCGTCCTGGCTATCTTTAATCCCGAGCTTCCCACAAAACTGTCGACGGATGCGTCAGCATTTGCACTCGGAGCAGTGCTTTTCCAACAACATGGAGGAGACTGGCGCCCGGTAGGCTACGCGTCGCGGGCACTCACAGAAACCGAGCGAAGGTACGCCCAAATAGAAAAAGAGGCCCTGGGCATAACATTCAGCTGTGAAAAGTTCAATGATTATGTCATAGGAAGACATATCGTTATCGAAACCGACCACAACCCATTATTGGCAATTTCAAAGAAGGAAATAGGCGACATGCCACTGCGTCTGCAACGACTATTTCTTCGACTGCTGAAGTACGAGTTTGAGTTGCAGTATGTTCCAGGCAGCAAATTGGTTGTTGCTGACACATTGTCACGAATCCCATCACGGGAACAACCAGAAAAAGGCACAACGGACGTTGAAGTTCATGCCGTGGGCGCCCTGACTGCCGTCGTCGGACCAGCCACCCTATCCCGTCTGCAGATAGCAACTGCCAGTGATGCAACAGCGCAAGACGTCATCTCCAGGCTGCAGTCATCAATGCCTATAGAAGGTGAGCTAAAGTCCTTCACACAAGAACTTTCTGTAGTCAACGGAGTACTCCTCAAGGGAACCAAAGTAGTCGTGCCTGCAAGCATGCGAACAGAGATGCTGCGACGAGTGCACCAAGGGCATCTCGGCTTAGGAAAATGCAAATCGAGGGCTCGCAAGTTGATGTATTGGCCAGGAATGTCAACAGATATTGCCCAGTTCATTGACAGGTGTGACGTTTGCAAGAAGTTTGCTTATCGACAGCCTGACGAGCCCCTGTGCCAGCGCACCGTTCCAGACATGCCTTGGGCCAGAGTTGGTACAGATCTTTTTCAACACGCCGGAAAGCATTTTTTGGTTGTCTATGATGCCTACTCTAATTTTCCAGAAGTCGAGCACCTGAAGGAGACCTCTGCAACAACTGTCATTCATAAACTACGTCAGATCTTTGCAAGGCATGGAATACCACTAGAAGTTTGCAGTGATGGCGGCCCGCAGTTTGCGTCAAAAGAGTTTAAAGATTTTGCGGCTCGTTATGACTTTGTGCATACGATTTCAAGTCCACGTTTTCCCAGGTCCAATGGGCTCGCCGAGAAGGGCGTACAAGTGGTCAAGCGGCTTCTGGGCAAGACTGAGACCAAGAAAGAGGACTTCTATTTGGGCCTTCTCAACTACAGGGTGTGTCCTCTCGAAGATGGCCGTTCACCATCGGAACTGCTAATGGGACGAAGTCTAAGAACGCTACTTCCAAAATTTTCAGCGTCATCCTCAGGTCTCGTTCAAAAACATGTTCAGGCAAGGACCTCAGGAAGACCACTAGCTCCGCTACAGAAGGGAGACGTCGTCCGAATCCTCCGAAATGGTAGATGGGATATCAAAGCGCAAGTCCAAGATCTCGTGGCCCCGAGATCGTACACCGTTCTGACTGAGGATGGCCGGATTTTCCGTCGAAATAGACAGCCCCTTCGCAAAACACCAGAAGCGTTCTATCGAACCATCCATTACCAGGCGGACGACTGCGACAACGCCCCTGATTCATCTCCGAGCGCTGTTACACAGCAGAGGCAAGAACCTCCGCAGGCCACACAGGACCGACCACCAGCAGGCACACCAGGAGTGCCCAACATTGCAGATTCACTGCGACGATCTACCAGACCGCGAAGACCCCCAGACCGCCTGGCCTACACGCACGGGTTCCAGCAGACTGAAACAGCCTAGGAGTGTCGACTGCTACGCATCGATGTTGAGTGCTTTCAGTGCTTTCAGTGCTTTCAATGCTTTCAATGCTTTCAGTCCTATCTGTGTTTTCAGTGTTTTCATTCTTCAAAGAAAGGAGGATGCAACGGCCAGCCAAGGCAGCAACACTGGGCGAACAAGGAGAGCAACGCTGTGCGCAAGCGCGGCTATATATGCGTTCCCGTGTCTTCAATAAACGCTTCTTCTTGTGGTGATCACTGTGTGCATTACGCTCGATACAGTTTTCTGCACAAGTCAAGTGTGAAAAGCAACTTTTATGGTATAAATTTCAAATTTTACATAACTGAATAGGACTATAATGTGCATTTTATATTTGCATGCTGCCACAAGTACTGTGTATAAACTAATTATGGTTTACAACTTTCTTATGTGTACTGAAAGACAAGTAATACAAATAAGATTTACTGCAGTTCACAGATGGGGAACTAACTATTACTACCATTGCACCTTAATTTTACCTCACATGCAGCTTACAAATACTTGTATCCTTTCAAGATCTCATGGACAGTGAGCTTTGCTCCAGTGATCACTCATCTTGAAGTCACATGCTCATGCTCAGAAGTCAACAGCTGCTGGCACTTTGTTTCTGTCTGTACTGATCAGAGCTTTTACATTTAAGCAGGTCTAGCCAGCATGTTGTGCTTCCACACTGTGTGCACACAACAGAAAATGCACGTGCACACAAGCACATGCAAACATGAACACCCAGATTCAATCTGCACACTCACTGAAAGATCAATTTCTCCTGGCTGAAGCTCTGTTGTTTCTATGATCGATGCATCATAACCAAGATCTGTTGTCACTTGTGAAAGCTGCATAGGTGAAACTTTTTCTGGATCATACTTCACTTCTGCTCTTTCTGACAGAAGACTGACAAGTGCCTGGGCTACACCTAAGATATAGAAGAACAGAAAAAAAGAAAACGGTTCAGCACTGTGGAAACATCACATTGACATTCAGAATTGGACAGACATATACTTCAAGAAAATTGCCTTATGAATGAAAAGCAAGATTAAGATGAAGACATTTTGCTTTGATCACTTACAGTGGACCCCTATTCACAATCAATCAATGCATAAAGTGAACAGAATGTTCCAAATTGTACAAGATACCTATGAAAAACTAAAACCTTTCAATAACTTCAAGGTCATCGGGGTCAGTGCTTCTCACTAGCATGATCTTCTGCAAGAAGCATTAAAATAAGGCATAACAATTTTGCTGCAATCACATTCAACACAAAAGCATGCTCTTCCTTTCAAAAGCAAACCAGATATGCCCCATTATTCTCCACCAATTTACAGCACCATGAACTAAAGTTGTGATAACGTACTAATACCAGATGGGGTTTAATGTCCCAAAGCTACACCTGGGCTAATGAGAGAGTTGCCAGATGACCAGCTGCAGTTCTTTGACATGTGCCTGTTTTAATACAGTCAAACCCCTTCATAACAAATTGCTTGGGACCTACAAAATCCTTCATTCTAAAGCTAGTGCACATACCGCTCACAATAGAGCTGCCTAAGCCCATTCAGCAAAAGAAAGCCTTTATTACCACAAATTCAAGAACTAGTGAAATAAGCCATACATTTCTTTATGCACACTTCGTCTAATAAAATGTGTGACTGTAGTCGACATTATGGCATCAAAGTTTCCGGCATGCTGTGCAGAAAAACCGGGAAGCAACAAAGGTAAAGCTGCAGAGCATCGAATGCCGCTTTTGTCTCTTTTTTTGTCAAAATTCTTGGTTTGTCTGCAGGCTCTTCAACACTGCCACCTTCATTAACCTTTCCATCCTTGATGGCTTCAGTCATCAGCTCCAAGTAGATCATCATGTCATTGCCTTTAACCATGACGTATTTATCAACCGTCACACCCACTGCTGTGCTGCAACAAGCAACATGAGTTGGGCTATTCCTGGGGACGTATTCTGAAACGATCCACTTCGGTGATACTATCACCTTGGCCACGCATCTGCCAACGGCGCGCGCTGATTGGCTGTTTTAGCAAAAGTGGGCGAGCTGATTGGCTGGTTGAGCACGACGTCATCCAATTTTGCTCAAGCAGCCAATCAGTGTGCGCCTCACGGCGATATTGTCGCCGAGATAATACTATCGCCGAAGTGGATTGTTTCAGAATACGTCCCCTGGAGCTGTGCAGCAGGAATGGAACACTCAGTGTCATTGGCATGCCTGAGAAGTGTGTTGCTAATGCTGTCGCTAGCATTAGTGCTGACTGCAGCTTAGTGGTGTCTGTGGAGGGCAGTAGTGATGTCACTAAGTGGCGTTTCTTGTAAAGCAATAAATCAGCTGTTGAGGATGCCTAAATTCTTTCACTGTACAAAAAATTAATTGTAGTGGTCTTTATTGTAGAGGTGTTTACAATACATATGAAAGATAGGAATAGGATAGCACAT
Source organism: Dermacentor silvarum (assembly GCF_013339745.2). Classification (NCBI taxonomy): domain Eukaryota; kingdom Metazoa; phylum Arthropoda; class Arachnida; order Ixodida; family Ixodidae; genus Dermacentor; species Dermacentor silvarum. The sequence goes on from NC_051154.1 coordinate 178,476,712, forward strand.
ATGAAAGATAGGAATTCATTACACAGGTCATTTTATTGTGGCCGCATTCGTTGTGGATTCATTAGACTGTACATAGCATTATATCATTGTGCATTATTCTAAATATGGCTGTAGTGGCCGCGAATAGGGCCCCAAAACTTTGCCTCAGCAGTAAAATTTCAAAGGTGCTGAGCTCCCACTTTAGGTGAAAAGACACAATATAACAGAATATAACAGCCAGAAAACTTTGAAGAAAAGCAATAAAATACCAATTTATACCTTATTATTGCTGCTCAATTTACACTGCGCACTATAAGTGGTTTCAACAGTTCAAGGTTACATTATGCAGTATATACAAAAATAGTTTCCAATGAAAGATGTTCAGTAGACACCGCACTTTTTGAAACCACTGTACTATAGTAGTGTACTATTCAAGAACACAAAACAAAGTCCAAGTTACCGACTAAACATACCATTCAGCTTTAGAAGATTTTTCTCAACTGCTGATACACAGGAGGCACACGTCATGCCTCTAACATGAAGATAGCATTTCTGCAAAGGCACATCTTTTCCATGCACAGAATCTGACGAGACTTTTGATGTTGGTGCTAACTGCAATCTATTCTCCATTGATGAAAACATTGCTTCACCTGAACCTAAAGGAAAATATAATAAAGAGAGATAAAATAAAAAAGAAAAAAAAACATTCAGGCAAACTTGCAAAGCACTGTTAAAGTGACACTTATAAACAAAGATTGCAAAGATAAGCCATGACGCCATTTCACTCGTGCACTCTGCTGTGGGGTGTGGAGCGACAGTTGGTGCCACTGTTTCTTTCAGATAGAAAATCAAGTTTCTGTTCCAGCATCCTCACAAACAAGGCATACTTCCGATTTATTCTGAAAGAAAAACGCAAGGACTGTACCTAAATACAGGGGTGGGACTCCTCAAAGTCATTTCGGAGCAATTTTTGGAGCAAGTAAAACTGCAATGTGGAGCAGTTTGGAGCAGACAAAATTGCATTTTGGAGCAGCGTGGAGCAGACTAAATTCATCTTGGAGTAATTAGGAGCAAATAAAATTTTATTCTCAAGCAGTTTGGAAAGCAACCGAATCTGAATTTTGGTGAAATAATGGAATATGGCGGCACACTTAGAACTACGATGAAACACAGAATAAACCAACATGAAGAAGGTAGTAGAATCACGCTTTGTAGTTATTGCGTACAAGAAGATGGACGAGTGGGTCGAGCGGTGGCACGGCGCATGCTTTTCTGTAAAGCCGAAAACATTGGTGGCACTATGATCGGACTATATATTCCCGCGCCGACGCTCATGGTGATAGCGGAAAATGTTCTGAAATTATGCAGTCCAATCGACGCGGTAAAATAATTTCTGGGTCACCATATGTCACCGCAGACCCAGATAGCCGCAGTAAACTTTGGGCTGGTATAACGTAAAACTATTCCAAACTGCTTTTATTGCGATAGCAATTATATGGACACTACAGTGCATTTTATTGCAATTATATGGACACTCCAGGCATATTTTTGCCGCCGCCGTGATGTTGCGTATAAAGTCCAAGGGCGATAACACCATGGCCGCGCGCCATATGTGCGAGTGAAAGCACGCGAGGGGAGCCAACGATCGCGACTCAATCTGGCGCGCGCAAGGGAGGAAAGGGGAGAGCAAATGCGCCGTCTCTGTCGCGCGGAAGGCCATGGGGAGATGGGGGGGGGGGGGGGGGTTGTGCACTGACAGAAACTGTATTTCACGACCAGGCGCAAGGGGAACTGCCGATCGTGGCTCAATCTCACACGCGAAAGGGAGGAAAGCGGGGAGGCATCACGGGAGGGACGGGGGGCTGCTTCTACTCCGCCAATAACTGCGCATCTTGCGAGGCCGCGCATGCCGTAACTTGAAAACGATCTGCAGACGAGCCGGCTCATATGCCTTTGTGTGTGCTGTGTTCTCGCCGTTCAGTTTGCGTTGAACCGATAGACAGCACAAAGGTCACTTCGCTCGTTGCTGCTGTCGCACTCGCTCACGCAAGCAACAGCGAGCGTCCGCGGACACAAAGTGTGATGTGTTCATGTTTGCTTGAGCGCGGTGACACCATGCTTGCTACACAAATTTGGTTAGTAACCAATGTTTCTAAGTTTATAGGGCTGATAAAACTACTATACTTCGTATAGCTGTCTACTAATTTGCTAACGCAATCGATGCTTTGCCTTTGGGCGAAACTGCGACTTTTTATTCCTATCCGCCATTAGCCCGTGCTAGATGAAAATGGCTGAGGCCTCACCCATGTGATCGTAAACACATATCAGAATAGTTTTAGGTTTTATCCACCCTGGGGACAGAGACGCCCGCCCACTGTGGTGCGTGCATGGATGGATGAGGCTGAAACCTTTAAATCAGGCGGTGGCACATGCCACCTAGCCGTGTACTGTTAACATATATTGTACTTTGTGGAGGGTGAAATTTCACCCCTGCCTTGATTTTAGCCACCAATCAGAGAACCTCCGTTCGGTTATTTCTGCCCGCTTAAAGTCTATTTTCCTCCACTGTCCCTAAACCCCAATGCTTTGAAAAAATCAGCCCATTGCTTTGCACTGTAGAGTTAAGCCCTTTACAGAAAAGTATGAGGTGTTCAGCCGTTTCCTCTTCCTCTCGACACGCACCGCACAATGTGTCTATACCTTAGTACTTGACTCTGTACATGTTAGTTCACAATACTCCCATCCTGGCTTCAAACAACAAAGAGCTAGCTTCCCCTAGAATTATCATGGATATTTTCTTTGACAATTTCTTGCTTGAAAGTTCTGTATGCTCCCAGTGCTGATTTCGTCTGCATCCCTGTTTTCCATAGACCCCTCTCTGTTTCTTTAACCTTTTCCTTAACCGCTGTTTCCTGGTTTGCACCCCTCCTGCTGTCCAAATATTTGACTGACAATTTTCTGGTCAGCTTCCTCCATTTTGTGTCAACATTCCTCATGTACAAATAACTGAAAACTCTCCTTGCCCACCGCTTTTCTGCCAATTCTCTCAATCGCTCCTCAAATTCTATCTTGCTGCTAGCTTCCCTGCCTTATTTCGCTCGCAGCGCCCTCAGCCTACTTTTCATTGTTTTGCGCCTCAGCTAGAAGCGCCGCGCTGCTCAGCCTACTCGATCATACTCTAGTACACTCTAATACAGCCGCGCTGGCCGTTCCAACAGCAGCGTCAACAGCCAGGAGTGGCCGCGCGTGCGCTGGCCACTTGCCGGAACTGCCGAAAAGTACCAGTTTCATGAGCGCGAAAACTAAGAGAAACTGTGCAGGAACAGCAGCACTAGAAGCAAACTCTTGGGACAATCTGTTTAACTACAACAAATGCTATGAAATTTTTGGTGCGCTGCGACTGTTCTTGGCAAAAAAAAATAAATAAATAAAAGACTCCTTTTTAATTATAAAATTCACACTGCTTCTGAAACCTTTAAGCCAGCTAATCAACTGAACAAAGTCATGCATTGCAATAGCAGTCCTATGCAAGTTGCTTAAGATATATCTCAAAGATATCAGCACCAGCACTTCTGCTCCAGCTGCGACATCACGAGCAGCAAGCACAGGGTAGCCAGTAGAAATACTTCGTTCAAGGGCACTAATTGCTGGTATACACGCCAGATTAAAAGAACTCATTTTCAGATAAACTACACAGCTCTCAATCAAGCCATTTGCAAAAGTGTTCAGAATAATGTACGATATGAATTTTGTGCAGGTTTACACACCTAAAACAATCACTGAAGTTGCCCTTTAAGCATGCAGAATAAGGAGCGGAAGTTTTCAATCCCTTCATTTTGATGAAATATTCATGCATGGGTCCATTTGAGATGCTCGGTAGCTTTGCAGCTAGCTAGTATAGAGCTAACTTGAGCTGACAAGATGGCAAGAAGAGGGCGGTACAATCACAAAGCAATCACAGGTTAGAACTTTCGATGTGCATTTCACCCACTTTCCAGCTCCTAAGGTGGAACCTACAGTTGTTGGAAATATAGCACCCATTGTGCAATGGCCACGTAATCTCTGTTTTCATGTCCTTTTATGTTGTTATTTTCACATCATAGGGAGACTGAAAGTGCCATTAAAAGTGCTAGCCTCACTGCTGCAGGGGATGAGGACATATGGTGCCACACATTATGTTCTTGCTCGATTGCAAGTTAGTGTGCCGTTTCCCTTGCAAAACCACCTCCACAATATTAATTATGCAGACCATGAAGATGTGGCTGATTGGAATGATTGGTGTAAAGTATCACCAGAACAGAAAGCTTGCACAAGAACAAGGCACAGTAATAGAAGTTAAAAGCATGGTTTAGTGTGTATGTACTCTTCACCACATCCTGTGTGTTGCACTGTTTCACATTATCTGTTATGATAATCAGCGTGGAATTAAAACTGTAACACTCAGCTGGTGAGGAAACATTTCTAAAAAGAAATGCAGCATATGAAAGAGTGCTGAACAGCAAGATAAATGCACTCACCAGTATCTAAAGAAGAAATAAATAGGCATGATGCAGCTTTGCTAAACTGTCTTTCAAGAAGTGGCGTGTCCTCTGATGCTGTGGAGCCTTTTCGAGTCTGTTCCTTGATCTGGCAGCCATAGCCAGAATCACTGATAATTTCCACAATTTTTTGGCAAGTCAATAGTGATGAGATGTAGACAACAGCAGCAGTACCTTGTTGGAGAGACACCTTGACACCTTCAACCCCTTCAGTTCGAGACAACAGTCCTTCTAGAGAGGTAACACAAGACATACAGGTCATGCCTGTGATGCTGAATAATGCTGAAACAAGGTCTGGGGGCCCTTGCTCACTGATGATTGTTGCTGAATACCCTGCATTGCAGACAGCTCGACACAAGTCATATGCTCTCACTTCATAGCTGCAGAAGTCAACTAGCACCTTCTGCTCTTCAAGTGACACGGAAACCGACTTCACTCCTGGTTTTGCAGAAAGTACTCTTTCAACTGAAATAACACATAGGTTGCAGGCAACACCCTCAACAGAAAGAGTGACAGATGATGGCTGAATACTTTCAGGCAGAGTTACAACAAAACCAAGGTTGTTTACGGTAGACTTAATAGCAAGAGGGTCCGTTTGAGTTGTTTCAAACGTAACATTGGCTCTGCCCTTATCCAAGGAAACGTCAACACGGCAGACTCCCTTGATTTGGGCAACACTTGCTGTCACTTTGCCAACACACTCATTGCACATCATGCCACCAATAAAGAGTGTGATGTCTTCAAGGCTTGGACACGAGTTCTTGGTGCGTGCATTGAAGCCACTCTCTATTACTGCTCGGGTGATTTCACGCAGTGTCACCTCGCTTGGATCATACTTGACAACAGCTTCATTTTCTTCCAAATCCACCTGCAAAGAGCAGTTATACCAGCTCGTAGCGCGGATTATGTGCTTCCGCGGAGACGACAGGCAAGCGAGAACAAAGCAGCCCGCTTCACATTGCTACGGAAATCTGAAACCACTACTACCTCGATCGGCACACTATACTGCGCTATTGTGATCTGACGGGAAATATGCGTGCGCTTGTTGGTTTCACCTAAATGACTAAACTTGTATAAAGTTTCCCACTTGAGTTAATAGAAGCATACATCGGCTAAGGTGCGTAATAAACTGTCCGTTTTGATGCGATATACACAATTAAAAAGGCACATTCTATTGCAACTTGCATATTGTGGAATGCAAGTCATACATTCATTACAATCATAATTTTTAAGTTAACATAAATGTCAATACAAAATGTTATTCATTTTCTGTAAGTAAATATGACGAGATACGCGAATTGTACACACCAGAATTCTAAATTTTACTTACGTGAACAGTTTCAACACCGCTCAGATTTACCAACTTCTTGTTGATTATCTCAACACAAACTGGACATGTCATTCCTTCCAGCAAAATGACATCAGTTCTCACATTCGGGGCCATGGTACTTCTTCACTGAAATGGAGAAATGCAATGCAGTAACTTTATGAAAAATCGCACGGCCCGCGCGACGATCGTCTGAATCATTCTGAACTTATGGCCAGCAATTATTTCAAGGCAATTACTTTCAACAAAGGAACCCATAACCATACCTTCGAAGTACCACTAACGAAGCAGGAATGAGCTTCGATGGCCAGTGCAGAGTCAAAACTAGGGTGAAAGTGCAAAGTAGATAAGTGTCACAGCCCAAACCGACGAATTTGGCGAAACCAAAACAGCTGTAACGCTGTAGCAGCACAGTAGCCAGCTGGACTTGGCTTACTATGGCGTAGTACTTACTATTCAGTCAGTAAAGAAGTCAATTCAAGCCAGTGCATGGCCGGTGGTGCATCCGAAACTGCACGTGTCTGCCTTGGTGCCTTGTGTCTACGTTCCGTCGTGCGTGCGTGCTTTTGTTTTGACATAGGATGAGACGCATTGCAATGCAGGCTCAAAGGTCGAGTTGAGACGTATACAGGTTATAGTGACATTTATTATCATGTCTGAAATCGTTGATTCATCATGGGCGTCGTTGAAGATACACGATGAGGTCCGAAAGGCAGTTCAAGATCTTCAATTCGAAAAAATGACGCCTGTTCAGGTGTGTAACATGACTTTTAATTTCAGACATGCTGTGTTACGTAATGTCTATGCCACCGAAAATCTGAAACTACATGTTTGCTATTACGTAGTGCTTGCTTATGTGTGCTACGTCAGCTGTGATCGGTTGCGTGGCAAGTGAAGCTGCAGGATGCGTCCGATGCGCGCATCTTCTGTGTGTGAACTGCTTCCCTGCGCCTTCGCTAGCGTACCAGCTGAAATGTTCATGTCTGTTCCATCTCGTGCCACTTAACATGTTTTCCCAGTTGTTAAAACCATCTAAAGTGTTTCTCTTTAAACGAGGCATATAGTCACTGAGGCCGGAGCGTGCCGGGGGGATGTTCACATACTAGATCGACTGTCTGTTGATGTTGTACACCCCCCTGAGCCCTGGTGCTTCGGCGAGCCCCTGACCAGTCCCTGTTCTAGGTTTGGTTTCCCTTTTGATGTCCCGCAGGTGCCATCAAAGGGCTCATTCACCTCGGCGACTTGAGGGGGTTGCGCGACCAATTTGGACTAGCGATTACAAAGCGACTCAAGGCCAATGTTCACACCTGCCTGTCACCACACCGAAATGTCTCGCGATATGCCGTTCACGTTTGCTCGCAATGCTATCGCCACGTAAAATATGTGTCAATGTATACAGACGTCCTGTTCCTAAGCATCTGCATCTGATTCGTTGAGCAGGTTTGCGACTGAAAAATCGAGCAGCAAGCGACTGGCCCATAATTATTGCTTTTCGAGAAAAGCGACCTTTTGCAACCGTTTGCGACTAACTTGGTTGCGCGACCACTGTCACTCGCCGGTGTGAATGAGTCTAAAGTATACTAAATAATGACACGTTCTTTACACGTAGTACTTGTGCAAATTCTCACGTTCCTTCACCGCAATACACCGTGCATGCTTCATCACATTACACAGCTGTACTGCGGTGAAGTCATTTTAGACCACACGAGACTCTTGCCGTTTTTCTGAGGTAGCGCATTGGTGACTTTCTTTCTGTGAAAAATTAAACCTGTATAAATAACGTTGTGCACACTTTTTGCAAAAAGCACTATTGTCATTCTAATGTATGCCAGATGGAAGCAAAAAGCAACACTGTGCCATTTGACATGCCTCAAGGTTCACGGAATGCACTGAAAATCTTGTGAGCAAGATACTACTATCTTGCAAAAAAAAGCTGCATTCGACAGATAGGAGGCTGTTTGAACGTCAGGCTAAGGGAACACAAGTACGCTTGCAGCCTTGTTAATGCGCCGAGAAACGTGGCAGTACACTTCGCCAGCTGCAAATCTAAGCCCATCTTCGCCGACACTTCAGTTTTATGAAGATCATGGATAAAAACAAGTAGAGAAATTTCGGAAGCATACGCCATGTTATTTGGAACCATATAGCTCTCCTATCAGCTTGACAAGGAAATAAGTGGATTTTCTGAGCAGAAATTGAAGAAAAAGTCACGTGGTCCACATTTAAGACTTTATGGCTGTTTTTTCATTCTTTCTCTTTTCTTGCACCATGTGTTTCCACTAAAATGCCAGTTGATAGTTTTTGCTTCACCTGTTCAGTCTCATTGTTCCGTGTTTGTTCTTTTTATTCTTGTACCTGTTTTGTTACGTTAGCGCAATATGGAACTTCACCAACAGCACTGCTGCCTTTTAGGTATTGCTATAGTGGGAGAACCATGCTTATTGAGTTTTCTAACTTTGAAGTGGTGTGGCATTTGCACTGCAATCTTGTATTAAGGCAAAAATTTGTGGGTTTTTTTTTCAGTTTTGTGCAAATGAGAAAAATAACCTGTTAAGTTACGTTAGCTGTTATGCATGCAGTGATCTTGTGAAAATGGATATTGCAAATTTATTTTTATATCATTAACAGCATGTGACTGCAGAGTCATTCTAGCTTGTTGATCTTTCTATTTATACAGGTGACTACAATACCACTTTTCTTGTCAAATAAGGATGTTGCTGTGGAAGCAGTAACAGGCAGTGGGAAAACACTGGCCTTTTTAATACCCCTGTTGGAGATTCTGCTTAAGAGAGATGAACCACTCACAAAATATGCGGTAAGTCAGAGATATACGTCACTGTACAAATTTGAGGACTGGTAGGGCCATAATGCTAGCGGTGTTTTCTTTGATGTGTGAAAAGTGATCTCAAGATGAATACCAGTATTAGCAATAAGGTGAAATATAGCACCGATGAAATATGCACATGCACTGCAGTAGCCGCACATAGCGAAATCATGCATTTAGAACCTTAACAATAATGCGTGTGGTGGTCACGAAGTGCTGCTGCAGGTATCTTAAGGCTATTTATGACTTTTGTGAAGTTCATAACTTGTTCAAGACCCCAAAATCTTTTTGAAAGCAGTTGCTTGCTTGAACACTGGTAGTGCTAAAGCAATTTATGCTCAGGAACTAAGTCCTGGCCTTTTTAGTGGCTATATTGTACAAATAGGATCAAAATTAAACCAGTGAATTTTGTTATCTAACTTCACTGACTAAAATAGGTGTGCTGTGTTTGAACGTAACTGTGAGATTGGTTTGCTCAGTGAACGTAGCTCACCTACGTTCTACCTACTAATAAAATTTAAAGGTGACCTGCTAGAGCACTTCAGCCCCTCCACCTTGTTTTCTTTATTTTTTTGTTCCGGTTGCATGTGCCCACGTCAGTTGCATAGGGGGCAAGGAAGTTATTGGTGCAAGTAGATCACTATTTTATTATTTTGTAAGAGCACAATTTTTATATGTAACTAAATTGAACCTGCAAACATTACATTGAAGAGCTGTTGTTAGTTCCACTATGATATAAATTTTGTACTGAGTCACACCCACTATAAGTGTTGCTTGAATAGTCTTTCGTGGGATCAAATCCTGGCCACAATGACCGCATTTTGATGGGGGCAAAATCCTCACGTACCGTTTGGTGTGTTGCGACACCACGTACCCGAGCACATGAGGGTTGGACCCTCCCGCGTGTAGCCATGCGCGGCTTAGCCGTGTCCGGGGAAAGGGGGATCCTGGGCGTTGAGCCAATGCTGAGTGCTTGGACCTTTATGGCCCCTCGGCGGAGGCAACACACCTCTTTGGCCTCTGCTTCACGTAGACGGCACCCCTGGGCTGACCCACCCAGGGGGAATCGGCTGGTCGCCTTTTCCTATCCCCCTCTCCGAACTTTTTCTTTCCTATATGCCCTATCTCTTCTCCTGTCCTGTCTTCTCTTCTGTTGCTTCTACATTTTCATAGGTGGCTTGGGTTAACCTTGTGTATGTGCCCTTTCTTGGGTATCTTATATTGGGTTATAGCAGCAATGCACGGCTGGCATCTGCAGCCTTACACATTAAGTGCTGCAGCGTCCCCTAGTTGGGCTCCGTGGTGGGTGGCCGCCATTGCCGCCGAAATAAACGAAAATAACATGGGAACACCTGCATTTCCCCGTCTACTTGATCGTCACCCCACAAGAGGGGACGCACCGATGAAATATTAAGCCTTTTCAAACCGAAAGAAATTTTTCCTCGTTTCCAAGTTGTACACAGTGAAAAAACAGAAAAAACAGCTAGAACCGTATCCCCTTTTCTGAAAGGCCTGACTGAAGCCCTTGGTCCTGGCTATAAGGTCACCAAAATGGCGAGCGGGGACCTCCTCCTTGAGATCTGTGATGAAAAGCAGCACAGTAACATAAACAAGCTTGTGGCATATGGAGACATTCCTGTTACCGTTTCACCTCATCGGTCTATGAATACAGCACGCGGAGTAATGTCTGATGCAGATCTCATCGACTTGTCCGAAACCGAACTATTGGAAGGCTGGAAAGAACAAAGTGTAACCAATGTACATCGCATCATTATCAGACGAGACGATAAAGAAATTCCTACGAAACACCTGATTCTGACCTTTGCCACTTGCGATCTGCCACAAACCATAGAAACCTGATACTCAAAGATAGCTGTCAGGCCATACTTACCTAATCCCAGAAGATGTTTCAAATGTCAACGATTTGGCCACGGCTCGCAGAGCTGCCGTGGTCGACTCACATGTGTGAAATGTGGAACCCAAGGTCATTCCTCAGACAACTGTGAAGCGACACCTCACTGTGTAAACTGTGATGGTGAGCATCCAGCTTACTCCCGATCTTGTCCCAACTGGAAAAAAGAAAAGGAAATTATCACTCTAAAAGTGCGTGAGAATATCTCTTTCAAGGAAGCACGTAAAAGGTGCTCACCCTTCCACAGCACAACCTATGCTGATGCGACGCGTCAGGGGGCAGCGTCGCACCGGCCTCCGCCGCCAGCCCGGCCCGCGCATAGCGAGCCGTTGGCTGTGGCGCCTTCCGCCCCCCTGGTGGTTGTAGTCAAGTCTGCTCCACCCACCCAGACAGAGAGACCGGCTACCCCAGGGACGTCGGGTCTCAAGACCACGCCCCACCAGGCGAGGTCTGAAAAACGAACTAGCAGCCCGCACGTGCGGGAATCCAGTGCCTCCCAGGAGGCAATGGAAACAACACCGGTACCTTTGGTGCCGAAAAACCGGCGTGCCTCTCGAGCGCACGCCAAAACAAACAAAAAACCCATAACAGGGCCGGACGATGGTCCTGTTACCTAAGACACTACACACCTGAACACAGAACACTACTCTCTTCAACAAGATGGCGGTGCAAATTATTCATTGGAATGCCCGTGGCATTCTAAACAACTTGGACGACATCAAGGAAATAATACAAGAATTTAATCCTAGACTGCTCCATGTTCAGGAAACACACTTAAAAACATTGAATACAAATTTTCTCACACACTATATATTATTTCGCATATATCGCGATGATGGCCAGACCGCATCTGGCTGCGTGGCCATTATAGCTCAGAGGTCAGTTGCTTGCCGACACCTCCACCTTCAAACAAATCTAGAGGCAGTAGCAGTTAGGGCAATACTGTTTGACAGGTTGGTGACAGTCTGTTCACTGTACGTACCACCCGAACATCGTTTGCAGCTTACGGAACTTCAAACGCTTGTCAATCAGCTCCCTGAGCCATTCATTTTAACAGGTGACCTGAACGCCCATAATATGCTGTGGGGTGACTCGCGCTGTGATGCAAGAGGGCGTACTGTAGAAGACTTCCATTTATGTTCTGGTGCGGTTCTGCTGAATAAAAAGAACCCATCTTCTATAGCGCCACACATAAGTCATACTCATCAATAGACCTAACCATAGCCTCTCCGACTCTAATGTCATACCTTGACTGGAAGGTCATAAAAAACCCTTACGTAAGTGACCACTTCCCTATTGTTTTAAATCTAACAAAACAAGCTGGCTGCCCTCCACAGGTTCCCCGATGGAAAACCGACTCGTCGAACTGGGAACTGTTTAAAAATATTACGTACTTACAGTGGGATGCTTTAGTTTCTTTTAATATAGACGATGCTCTGGCATATTTGACAGGTTTTATAATTGACGCCGCTGAAAAATGCATAAAACAAACTAACGGACTTGCTAATAAGCGTCGTATGCCTTGGTGGAACAACGAATGTAAAGAGGCAAGGAAAAAACAAAATAAAGCTTGGCACCTGCTTCACGACTCTCCAACTGCGGAGAATCTCATTAATTTCAAGCAGGCAAAATCGCAGGGCAGGAGAACACATCGGCTTGCTAAGCGGGATAGTTGGGAAAAATATATATGTAGTATCAATTCTTACAAGGATGAGGGTAAGGTGTGAAACAGGGTTAACAAATTAAAAGGCCGGGAAACACAACCACTTCTCTTAGAAAACCCTCAAGGTGACAGTATGAGAGATCAGGCCGATTTCCTGGGCGAGCATTTTGAAAGCATTTCTAGTACATCCAACTATGGTGGAGCCAACTTTCTTAAAGTTCAAGGAACACGCAGAGAGGGAGTGCCTCAAACGAAAGTGCACAACAGAAGTACCTTACAACCGTCCGTTTAGTCTCGCTGAACTCAAGGCTTCTCTCAGTTCTTGCAGCAACTTAGCACCAGGTGGTGACCGCATATTATATGAAATGATCAAGAACCTGCAATCAGAAACATTAAATACACTTCTGTCTCTTTACAATACCATGTGGATATCTGGACATATTCCATCCTCATGGAAAGAAGCCATTATCATCACAATTTATAAACAAGGCAAGGACCCCGCATTAGCCAGCAGCTATAGGCCAATAGTACTAACAAGCTGTATGTGCAAGTTATATGAAAAAATGGTGAACCAGCGTCTAATCTATTATCTGGAAAGCAACCGTCTACTTGACCCCTTCCAATGTGGTTTCAGGGAAGGTAGGTCAACAATAGACCACCTCGTTCGCATTGAGAGAAACATTAGAGACGCTTATATACACAAACAATTCTTTCTATCTGTATTTCTCGACTTGGAGAAAGCCTATGACACAACATGGCGATTCGGAATCCTCCAAGACCTATCTGTGATGGGTGTACGCGGCAACATGTTAAACATGATAGAAAGCTACTTGTCTAACCGCACGATCCGAGTTAGAGTGGGTAGAAGTTTCACTCAAGAGACTGGTGTGCCACAAGGGGGCGTGCTTAGTTGCACCCTCTTCATTGTGAAAATGAATTCCCTTCACAAAGTCATTCCATCATCTATGTTTTATTCTATATTTGTCGATGATGTGCAGATCGGATTTAAGTCTTGTAACCTTGTAATATGTGAGCGTCAGGTTCAACTCGGACTGAACAAAGTGTCAAAATGGGCAAATGAAAATGGTTTTAAGCTAAACCCTCTCAAAAGCTCCTGCATACTTTTCTCTAAAAAGAGAGGCCTAATACAAGATCCAGATATTATGCTGCATGGAGAACACATACCAATCAACACTGAACACAAATTTTTAGGCATTATACTCGACACAAAACTAACCTTCATTACTCATATCAAGTATCTCAATGCTAAGTGCCTGAAAACAATGAACATCCTGAAAATACTGTCACACACAACATGGGGTAGCGACAGGAAATGTCTCATGAATCTCTACAGGAGCCTTGTACGATCGCGGTTAGACTACGGCGCCGTAGTGTATCACTCTGCTACCCCCAGTGCTCTCAAGATGCTGGACCCTGTGCATCATCTTGGTATCCGCCTCACCACCGGTGCCTTCAGAACAAGCCCTATTCAAAGCCTCTATGTCGAATCGAACGAATGGTCCCTTGATCTACAACGATCATATTCTACTTTTAATTACTTTCTGAAAGTACATACTGATAAAGACCATCCTTGGTTATCCTACCATCAACGATATGACATCTGCAACACTTTTTCATAACAAGCCTGCAGCGAGAGAGCTATTCTCGCTCCGGTGTGAGGAGGCTGAGCGAAGATATGGACGTTCCACTTTTTGAAAATCACTTAATGGCTCTTGCTAATGATGTTACCGCCGTGGTTGTGGCACATCATCGACTGCGACACGTCATTTGTGGAGGTAACGAAGCATGCTCCAGAGGCCCACATTCGTATGCATTTTCTAGAGTTACAATTTAAGTACTCGTGCCCAGAATATTACACAGATGCATCTAAATCGCATGCCAGCGTGTCTTATGCAGCTGTCGGCCCATCCTATTAGGAGTCAGATGTTTTTCACCATCATACAAGCATCTTTACAGCAGAGGCGTATGCACTATGGTGCGCTGCGAAACACATCAAGCAGTTAAAACTACATAAGGCGGTCATATATACAGACTCGTTAAGCGTTGTTAAAACATTGATGTCATGCTGGAAACATAGAAATCCAGTAATTGCAGATCTTTTCTCTCTCCTATGTACTATTTATGCCTCTGGCCAACATGTAACGGTATGCTGGGTGCCTGGACACAGAGGTATCGAAGGTAACGTGCTAGCAGACCGAATGGCAACTTCCTTAGATACAAAATCTTGCAACAGTGCCCATAGCTGTTCCAGCTATAGACCTAGAGCCATATTTGCTGTAAAAACTGAGAGCCTACTGGCAACACCAGTGGGACGCTGAAATTCTTAATAAGCTCCACGTGGTTAAGCCACATTTAGGGTATTGGCCATCACTGACCAACTCAAGACGAAGTGATGTCCTATTCTGTCTGAGAATAGGGCACACTTATGGTACACATAGCTTTTTGTTGACTGGAGGTGAACATCCATTGTGTGGTAGATGTGGGGAAATACTCAGTGTTCAGCATGTCCTCCTGGAATGCTGTGAAACACAAGCCGAGAGGAAAAGACACTTCCCCTTAGCGTACAAGCAGTGTATACCACTTCACCTAGCACTGTTTCTAGGCGGAGAACCGCTATTTGACATGAAGTCCGTTTTAGCCTTAAATGACGTTCGTACGCTCAACGTATTCTGCCCAAGAAATTTGTAGTAGGGCCTCCTGCAAGAAGCCGCTGTTGCGATGTCAACCCTTGTTTATATAGCGCATGCCTCCGGCCCCTTGTACTCAAGGTACCTGGTGAGGCTGTTGTGCTACTCGTTGTCAACCATCACGTTTTCATTTTTAAATACACGTTAAGTTATCACAACCTTGTTCCACATTTCATACTCATAGCATACGCCACTTCAGTCACTATCATTATTTTATTACCTATATGTTTAACGCCATTTACAGCGACAGTTTTTAGGCCCCTTCACAGCCATGTCACATCTACCATGAGAAACTCATTGCCCGCGTCATAAAAGCTCATCGATTACATCACCACTTGTCGTGGTGCTCTTTGGCCATACCTGGCCCTTGCGCCATAAAACACCACACATCATCATCACCATGCATTGGGTGCACATTAAAGGGGCCCTGAACCACCCCTCGGGCTTGGTGAAATAACATAGTCTGTGGGTAGCATACGCTGTTGTGAACATCTCAGCCAAGTTCTGCTGTCATATGCGGTCCGTGGAGCTCGCAAGTGGAGCGCGAAGTCACCTTTCTCTCAAACGCTTTCGTTTCGAAAACCCTGTGATCCTCGCTCTTTTCTGTGTGCTTTATTTCGTAATAAAGCACACTCCAATACGCGGCTGCTATTGGTCACTGCGGTCGGCTGCACCGCGGCCGCCGCGAGGTGGCGCCACGAGTCCACTGGCTAAGCGCACTGCGGCTCACTGAGGACAACCACGTTTGGTTTATGTTTAGCGCTTCGTAGGCACCAAAATCGGAAGTCCAAAATGAAATTTGAACTGCGCGCCACGGTGACATCTCAGAGGCGGAGCGTTGTGGCCCCGCCCCACTCCGCCGTAGCCTTCGCAGTGCAAGACATTGAAGGAGGTAGGGAGTGCAACGGAGGCCGTGTTTGATTGCCGATAACTCCGCTTCTGCTGAACGCATTGAAGTACTTTTTGCGGCAAAGTGATTATGAAATAGCCTATTTTCACTTCAAATGTCTTTCTCCACTTTGATAAAAAGTGGTTCAGTGCCCCTTTAAAGAACCCCAGATGGTCATAATTATCTGGAGTCCCTCACTACGGTGTGCCTGATAATCAGATTGTGGTTTTGGCATGCAAAACCCCAGAATTTTCATTTTTCATTCCTAGTATTAAGACCTGCATCACCTGCTTTCTCTTATCACTTTGTTGCATCTGTTTCTCCATAATTGAACTAAGATGTGCTCATTACTGGCAATGTAAATTGGCATTTAGAAAGTCAGTAGTCAAATTGTTTGGGAGTCATTTTGCTATGTATTTGTTACGAAACAAGTAGATAATACTTTATGCCTAAACACATATTTGAGGTACCAAATAAGTTTTCAACTTAATTTTTATCACTCCTCCATCTCTATTTTCTGTTCCTCAGGTTGGCGCTATCATTATCTCCCCCACAAGAGAGCTTGCTACACAAATTTACCATGTCCTCGAGCACTTCCTTCAGTTTTTGCCACAGTTTACAGGGCAGCTTCTCACAGGAGGCTATAATCCCATAAATGACGTGAGGACTTTCAAGGAAAAAGGGTAATAACCTCTTCATCATGCTGAAAATATTGAGAACCTCAGATCTGTTGGTCTTACTGTGCATAATTGGTTATTTTTGCAGAGCTAATATCATCGTGGCGACACCAGGGCGTATGGTGGACATGTTGGAACGGAAAGATGAAAGCTTCAGCTTTGCGGCTTGTATAAAACCTCTGGTATTGGAATTTCTGTGCCTTCAAGCTGGCTCTCTCACAATAAGTCAGTGTGTTCTATTTGCATATGTAAGGTGAAGAAGCATGATGATCATGCTCCTTCTGCTACAAGTACACCAGTGAGCAATATGAAAGGGAGTGTTGAATTTCCCGCGTTAATCCTACAAGAAAGAAGAGAACGAGCATCGGGCCAGGGAGCGCGTGAGCGCGTTCGAAGGGACTAGCCTGCTATCTTGGACGTTCTAGGCTGAGGCGGACGCTAATAAACGCCTGTCTGAGTCTCGAGTTTTTTGTCGGCTGTTCCGTGTTCCACGTACTCTAACATTTGGTGCCGAAGAAACCGGGAGGCAACAGCCGGGAGCTACCATTAAGGGACTTCACTGGTGGCTACCGACTGGAACCACTGCCACGTACCACGGAGGTAGACGGATCAGCTGACCGCCATGGATAAGCTCAAGTTGAAGCGAGCCACAAGGAGGGCCCACAACACCAGGATCATTCAAGAGGCAAGTGCGGTGCTAGAAAACAATGCCGCGACATTGCGACAGATTGACTGTATTTACGAGCAGCTCAAGAACAATAACGATGAATTGAAGAAGATTAATGATGAATTAGAAAGCCACATAAGTGAAGAGGCATTCGAGGCAGATTACGCAACCGTAATTGAATATGAGGACAACGCGACCCGCATCTTAGCCGAGCTCCAGAGCAAACGCCGCCAGCAGTCCGAAACCAATTCATTGTCATCGCCAGTCGAGGTTCGCGACATGCCGGTGGCCACGGGGCATTCTGAAAGGCCAGGAGTCAAGTTGCCGAAGCTGGTAATTAATGCTTTCGATGGTGATCTGTGCAAGTGGAACGCGTTCTGGGAGCAATTCGACCAGATCATCAACCAGAACGGAACTCTTACAGCTACCGACAAATTCAACTACCTGAGGTTATTTTTGAAAGGAGACGCGGCGACAGCTATCGCGGGGCTGCCTACCACCGAAGCGTGTTACGTTGACGCCTTGGACATGCTAAAAAGACGTTTCGGGGACAAAAAGCGATTGGAGCAGGAGTATTTCTCAAGGCTTCGAAGGCTCACTCCTGTGCGTTCTTCTAATGAAGTAACGAAACTTCGCAAGTTGTACGACCAGGTGCTCATTAACACGCGGGGACTGGAGGCGCTTGGCGTGAGCAAGTCGTCTTTCTCGTCGATGCTATGCGACGTTCTGCTCAGGGCACTGCTACGTGACATTGTCGTAGCGTATCACAGATCTTGCGCTACACAAGCTGCAAGTTCCGCCAATGACAACGTTCAGCAAGCCACGGAGCTAGAGCGACTGCTGCAGTTCGTCTCTATTGAACTGGAAAGCCTAGAAAAGAGTGACTTTGGGGAGCAAAAAGTATATGACGAGGCGACTCATCCTAGAGACAATAAGAACCGCTGGTTTGACAGTGCGATCCCAACGTCATCAGTGCTTCATAACCAAGCTTCAAAAACACCTCCGGATACGGGCTGCATTTTCTGCAAGTCAACGCAGCATTTGACGGAGTCTTGCCGTACAGACCTATCGCTGTCAGAGAAGAAGAAACTTCTCGATGCCGACATGCGGTGCTTTCGATGCACCATTAAAGGCCACCGTGCAAGGGATTGCAGGCGGAGAATTGCGTGCTCCGGCTGCAGAAGTCGTCATGCGTCTAGTATTTGCGACCCAGATAAACTAAACCGAAAGGCCCATGAAGACGTGAAAGGCAGCAGTACGACTGTATGCGCAGCTACAACTAAGAGCAACGAAAGAAGTGAAACTTTGACGTGCGTGCTCCTACAGACTTTTCGAGCATGGGCAGTGACAGATTATTCATGCCGTTACATCAGAGGCGTGTTCGACGGAGGAAGTGAACGTACGTTCGTAACAGAAGCTCTTTCAAGGCGGTTAAAGTTGAGGTGTCTTGGCTTTGATACCATAGCAATAAACACTTTCGCCAGTGTGAGCAGTTGCACACCGAAAAGATTTCGCATCGTCGAGCTTCATCTCCGAAGTCAGCATTCCGACGTTGAAGTTGCATTGAGAGCCATCGAGATACCACAGATTTGCCGAGACATATCAGCCAACACGATGACTCCTTCGTTCATCACATCATTAAAAAAAACCGGGCATGATATCGCTGATGAACTGATCCACCCGTCCATTAAAAAAGAAAACGGAGTAAGTGTACTAATTGGCTCAGACCAGATGTGGGCGGTGATGACAGGTGAACTCTCCAGACCGGGAAACGAGGAAACACTCATCGCTATGAACTCAAAGTTCGGATGGATCTTGCAAGGGAGCACCGAGCACTTGTCGTCAAAGCCAATCAACTCACGAGTCATGAATCTGCAAGCAAGCCAGCCGTCTGCAGAAGATGAGCAGTTGTTGAGTCGGCTGGAGTTGCTCCAGAGGGAAGTCGACAAGCTGACAGCCACAGTGGAGTACCTGTCCAAGCAGCATGATCACTTGCTTGTGGAGAGGGACAGCCAGGCTCACCAGCTTGCCCTGCTCACTGAAAAACTCAAGGAAAAGGATAAAGATACGCAGACTGCCCACTTCACATGCCGAGCTACAGAATCACAGATTGACAAGCTGCAAGACAACCGAAACAGCAAGGAGAGTGATGTCGTGAGGCTCACATGCCGAGTGAGAGAGTTGGAAGCAGAAGCTGCATCAGCAGCCGAGTCCCATTCCCACCTCCTGCATGAGAACCAGAGGCTTCATGAGAACTTTACACTTGTGGCGAAAGAGCACAAGAACATGGCATCTGACTTGGAGAATGCTGTACAACAGAAGAAAGACTTTGAACTTGAAAACCAGGAGTATGTGATTAAAGTGGCCAAATTAGAAGAGCTCCTGCGTACAAGGGATCGAGAGAGGGAAGATATTTTGGACCAGTACCGGTCCCTTATCTCGGCCGACGCTGATCTGCTGACTCAGGCCGAGCAGAGCCAGAAAGAACAAGACAGCAGTGATGCTACACTCAATAGCCTGCGTCAGCAGCTTGCACGACTCATGAGTGTGACGACAGAGCAGGAGCAGAAGCTGGCTTCACTGGGAGCAACTATGGCAGCCTTGCAAGAGTCCCTGCAGCACAGCGCTGCCGAGGGAAGTCAGCTGAAGGAGGAACTTCAGAAGAGCTCAGACATGCGCGCAAGGCTCGTCGAGCATGTGGAATCGCTTCAGGACCAGCTCGCCAAAGAACAAACTGTTAACAATCAGATTTCTGGGCACTTGAGGCGCCTAGAGGACGATCTTTCTCTGGCACGTACCGAAACAGCTACGGCTCGCTCCGACGCAACCAGTCTGGAGCGCTTGCTTGCCACATCTCGGGAGCAGCGCTGCCAGACAGACATTGCCCTCGAAAGGCTCTCTACCGAGATGAAAAACATGAAGCAGGAGGTGCAAGCAGGAGCCACGAGCAGGGCAGCCCAAAATGAGGAGAACAGTTTTCTCAGAAGCAAGCTGTCAGACTTTGAGCATGCAGTGGAGCAACTAAAGCAACAAGTCATCAGTGAGCAATATGCACGGGTGATTGAAGTCTACGCAGGAGAAGATGGACACGTTAGCTCTTGCAAGATAAAGCGACAAGACGGCCTCGTGACAAGGGCCATCCAAAGACTGTTTCCGCTTGAACAACAGGCATGATCGCACTTCGCGGCCGGGAATGTGTTGAATTTCCCGCGTTAATCCTACAAGAAAGAAGAGAACGAGCATCGGGCCAGGGAGCGCGTGAGCGCGTTCGAAGGGACTAGCCTGCCATCTTAGACGTTCTGGGCTCAGGTGGACGCTAATAAACGCCTCTCTGAGTCTCGAGCTTTTGTCGGCTGTTCCGTGTGCCACGTACTCTAACAGGAGAACCCAAATTTTAATTCAGGAGGCCATAGCATCTTAACATCTATGCTGAATAAAAGTGTTGCACAACCCTTTCAACGTGTTCAACAAGTGAGCTGCTACGTATACATTCACATGGCATGTTCCATTCCACGTACTGACGGTAATCATTTTTTGATGGTGTTGCCCTTCATTTTGCAATTTGGGTGTACCTTTCAAGTAGGACATTTCTTGTAGTCTGCGTATGCACCTTCATTTCCGTTATTACTTTTTGCCACTGCTGCTCCTAAGAAACACTGTCCAGGTGAAGTGAAGTGGCTGACAAATGGTTTTCATTATTGCATTTTTGCATATTGTGTTTCTGTTGCTAGGAAGTGCTCGTGTTGGATGAAGCAGACCGTCTGTTGGACATGGGATTTGAAAAAAGGTATATCTTCATTTTTTTTTTACTATTCAACTCCCTTTTGTTTTTGTTTTTGTGAATTCCAGGCAATGGATAGACAACGGTGCATGTTTAGGATATATACTACTTACTCATGTGATTCTTAAGAGAGAATGCTATGTTGACTTGGACTTGTTATATATTGCATGCAAGTTTCACTGCTCAGTCTGAGCAGAATGCACACACGCAGGTGCTATAGTCAATGTTTAACCCTTGGCATTAATAGTTGACTGTGGCGTGACCTTTAAGAAGTGGGGTCACTTTCGAGCCATGGCCTGGGAAGGTACCTGTATCCTAATTTGAACTGTCTGTGTGTTATCTTCTTGCTGGGTTAATGCACTCAAGTGTTGCTAGAAAAGCCAAGAACAGGGCTGAAATAAATTACTTGTGATGTGCACAACAGTGTTAGAAATTTTGATGAAATTGCCTGCCTGGTTGAGCTAATGAACTATTAAGTCAATAATGTCTCCAAGCAAAAAGTGGATTTTATTAAATCTGATGTTTCAGGAGCCAACTCAGCTTCTTCCTTAGGGGTTATACAACGGATGGTGGCAGTCTGCAGCTTTATAGATCTTGATAATAGAGAGAAACTACGCAACGTGATATAACTTCTTTGATTCATATGCACATAGTACTCAGTCCCTTGCCAAAACAGGCTACGTACATCAAGCAAAAATTGCTGACTGTGAAAGGTTTATCATTTGTTATCCATCCAGGGAGGATATCACTTCTCGGCCTTTTGGCTAAGATCAACGTCCAGGCACAAACAAAATGCATCACATGTAACAGCAATGGTTCTTAACCTTTTAGACTTGGCAGTTACCTTGATGCACTCGCAGGTCATTTGGGGACTTCTGTTCAGTATGTTATATACAGGGTGTCTCAGCTAAAAAGGCTTAAAAAAAAAGCAAAGCCTTCTATGCAATGTAACCAATTGTTGTTGTCAGCAGCCACCTAAAGAAACCTATAGTACTTCGTGTTCTTAATTAGTATTGAATAACTGCCTTAATTGTCGGAGTCATGAGGGAGGTAGTGGCCGAATACTGCACCAGGGAGGCCAATTCCTGTTCTGGTGAGGGAGTGACTTTGATGAAGCTTAGTGGGCCTGCCTAGTTTGGTTGCACCTGAACTAGTATAGCCCCACTAGCTCTCGGCAATATGTATTTTTTTTTGCCGGTGTCAGGCACCGGAAATGGAACGAAAAATCTTAGGAGTAACGTTAAGAGACAGGAAGAGAGCGGTGTGGATCAGAGAACAAACGGGGGTAGACGATATTCTAGTTGACATTAAGCGGAAGAAATGGAGCTGGGCAGGCCATGTAATGCGTAGGATGGATAACCGGTGGACCATTAGGGTTACAGAATGGATACCAAGAGAAGGGAAGCGCAGTCGAGGACGGCAGAAAGTCAGGTGGGATGATGAGGTTAGGAAATTCGCAGGCGCAAGTTGGAATACGCTAGCGCAAGACAGGGGTAATTGGAGATCGCAGGGAGAGGCCTTCGTCCTGCAGTGGACATAAAATATAGGATGATGATGATGATGATGATGATGATGAACTGCCTTAAAGCCACTATGCCAGTGCTAGGCTTTTAGTGCGCTTTTGTAATCTATTGGTTTCAATTGTCTGCAGCATGTTAAGCCAGTATTTGCACCACTATATATAAGCCAGTATTTATTTACAAGATCCTACTGTGTAGTAAAATAATAAAGCAAGCAAATGTGTTTTTTTTTTTTTTTTCCGGCTGCTAATGTATATTTCTATTGGTTCGCTAGATAAGTGGTGATGTCTTACCACTATTCTACTATTCTGCAGTAGTTTTAGGAGATGTCTCTGTCTCTGCACTTGTAACTTCAATAAAACATCCAGACACACTTGACGATTTAAATACATGTTTACAGTGCAAACTAGGCATTTCATAAGAGGATGAGGCAACACAAACAAGTGCTGACTGTCAGCTGATTGCACGACTAATTTTGCACAACAATAAGTGTAGATGTTGGGAACCTTTTCTACTCATTGCTGCACATATATCTCATGCAGCATGTTAAAGGAACCCTCACTAGTCCTTCAGAAATTTTTTTACACACTAGAACTTTTAAGCGTCTTCTAGAAAGCATTCTATAGCAATTTTTAAAAGGTGCTTTGTAATAGGTGTGGAGGAATTAAAGAACTAGGAGTGAGCATAATGTCACTGACATCAATAAGCCAACTTTGTGTAGATGTTGGGAACCTTTTCTACTCATTGCTGCACATATATCTCATGCAGCATGTTAAAGGAACCCTCACTAGTCCATGAGAAATTTTGTTACACACTAGAACTTTTAAGCGTATTCGACAAAGCATTCTAATTTTTAAAAGGTGCTTAGTAATAGGTGTGCAGGAATTAAAAAACTAGGAGTGACCATGACGTCACTGACATAAATAAGCCAACTTTTTTTTTACACCGCTCCTCCCGCGTTCTTTCTCTCTGCTAAGTTTTCAGAAAAGTGCCTGTATATGGTTGCCAGACCTTTTTCACTGTAGTGTTTCGCTGTAGTGCTCTGTGCCACTCTTGACTGTTCTCCGTCCTTTTTGCAATGCATGGATTAGCTAGAACTTACTGCTTGCCTATCACGTGGTGAAGGCTGTTTTCTCATAAAATTTCCTTAAAATTTTTTTATAACTAGGCTTCAAAATTGCCACAAGATGCTCCCTCCTAGCTTTTTTACTTCCTCCATGTGTTCACATAGTTTGAGAATGGCACATCGTGCCACATTTGGTGACCACTATTTCTACTGTTGCTCTCACATTATTTATGTGTAAGTTTCAGAAATGGGAGACATTGGTCTGTATTGCTTCCAGTGGTGTGTGCCCTCTTGTGCAAAAGTAATGGACCTCCCTGGCTTTGACATCAATTTTTGCATCAACTAGCAAAGGTGTTTCTGCTTTAGGATGTTCCTCATGCAAGTGACTGCGCCTTGAACAAGAATTTGCAGTAACTGGTCCACCAACTGATGCCCTATCAAGGTTTCAAAAATGCTGGGGTTCTATTACCTTTGCGTGTGCCTGTACTGTTTTGTATTCTCATTTATCTCGGGGACACACTGAAAAGTAAAACTTCAACAGGATGAAACAGGAATTTGTACTTAAGCATGCAATAGCTGAATAATTTGCCAAGACATTTGCCTGTGCATTTTTTTTTTTTTGTCCCTCTGTGTGTGTGTGTTTTTTTAAATCTGCAAATGGTGTTCCTCTTTATCCACAGCATCAACACTATCCTGTCATTCTTACCCAAACAGAGAAGAACAGGCTTGTTCTCAGCTACCCAAACAAAGGAAGTAGAAGATCTCATTCGTGCTGGGCTTCGAAACCCTGTCAGTGTTACAGTGAAGGAAAAACCCACCGATTGTGGCCATACACAACGCACTCCTGCATTGCTGAAGAATTTTTACATTGTAAGGCATCTTCGCCAAAAATGAAAAAATACTGTAAGCTGCAAATAGTGTCTTTGTTTCTGTTCCAGCTTTGTGAGGCAGACCAAAAGCTCAGCACTTTAGTGGCCTTTCTGAAAAGCCATTCAGGTGGAAAGCACATGGTCTTCTTCAGTACATGTGCCTGTGTTGAGTATTTTTCTGCCATTCTTGCACAGTAAGTTCTGCTTTTTTTTATTTATTTATTTTTACATACTGCAGCCCTGTTAGGGCTATGGCAGGAGTGGGGAATTATACAGTTGTAGAGCGTACACAAATTGCATATATAAGCAGCACGAAGCAAGAACAAACAACACAAAAGATAAATCAATAACAGTCAAGCTTGAGCAAGAAATCGTCCAGAGGAAGGGAGCGAATGGCACCAGACAGAGAGTTCCAATAATCAATGGTTAAAGGAAAAAAGCTATATTTAAATGCATCTGTTCGTGACCGATAAGGTACAATATTAAGATGGTGATATCTCCTAGATGAGGAAGGTTCCACAAATTTTATGTATTTGCTAAGGCAAGAATTGTTCGATGAGTTAATTAGTGAATGCAATAGCTTTAGGGATTCTATGTTGCGACGGGTGCTGAGAGTTGTTAGATTTAACTCTGAAAGTTTAGAAGACGGAGAAAAGTTGCTGTCATAACGACGGTAGATAAACCGGATAGCTTTCTTCTGGACCATTTCCAATTTCATGGTGTCTGATTTCTTATGCGGATTCCATACCACACAAGCATACTCTGGGGTTTGCTGCCTAAGCTTTAATGCTTTAATAATTTCCCCTGCCTAAGCTTTAATGCTTAGGCAGGGGAAATTATTTGTATAAAAAATTGCTGTTTGAAATTTTCGCTTTGTTATGTTTGTTTTCACACCATACTTTCTCTCAGTTTTGTGTTCGGATCCATGTGCTTACAGAGTGCAATTTTGGATCTTGCTCCTCTGAAGGTCAAATTTTTTTCGTCTTGCAGTTTATTCAAAGCACTCTGAAGTGTGCATAACCAACTTTTTGAAAATTAGGCATAATTAATTTCTGCTTAAAATTATATACTTTGTGCTAAAGAAATCCACCCAGCTCAGTGGTTATGGTGCTTTGCTCCTGTGCAATAAGGTTGCAGGCTTGATTCTCAATCACGGTAGCTAGATTCAGATGGGTGTGGCATGGATAATTGCTTCTATGTTAAGTTTAAACTGGAGGTTAAAGAACCCTAGGTTTTCAATATGAATCTGACCTGCCACGGTAAATTAGTGGCTATGGTATGTGCTGAGCATGAGGTCATGGGTTCAACTTCCGGCCGCGACAGCTGTATTTTTATGGGGGTGGAATGCAAAAACGCTCATGTGCCGTGCTTTGAGGCACACAATGAAGAACCCCAAGTGGTTAAAATTAAATCGGAGCCCTCCACTACGTCTATTCCTCATAAGCCACTGTGCAATTTCGAAATGCGAGGCCCCATGTCTTGTTTCTTTAAAATTAATTCGGAGGCCTCCATTACGCAGTCTATCATAGCCACTGTGTATCATTGTGATCTCAAACTCAATCAGTTATTAAACTTGTAGAAAATGTCGTAAGGCATTTTATTTAACTTTGCCATTAATCAGCGCTTCCCCTAGCTAAATGCCTGCGACATGAGCCAAAAACCACCTGCCTTTCCCTTCTACACCTGTCCACTTGGTACGGTTACTGGAGCCGCCTCACGGAGGATGCTTGCAGCACACCGAAGGCTGCGTTCGCCGCGCACCACCAGTAAAATTCGTAATCTATGCCTAAGCACACAAAATTCATGCTATTTCCTCGTTCACTCAGCTTACCACTGTATGTTTTACTCAGTAATGCGCCATTGCAGCATGCCACAATGCTCGTCTAGTCAGAGAAAAACAGACCATGCGTGTCTTTCCGCGAGATACGTTCCGACAGCAGTTTGCGTGACTAGTGGCTAAGGCAATTTTGAGTAAGGATTCATCATCATCATCATCATCATCATCATCAGCCTATATTTTATGTCCACTGCAGGTCGAAGGCCTCTCCCTGCGATCTGCAATTACCCCTGTCTTGTGCTAGCTGATTCGAACTTGCGCCTGCAAATTTCCTAACTTCCTAAGAATTAAACTTTCCTAACAATTATAATATTGGTTATCCCCGTTTGCTCTCTGATCCACGCCGCTCTCTTCCTGTCTCTTAACGTTAGGCCTAACATTTTTTGTTCCATCGCTCTTTGTGCGGTTCTTAACTTGTTCTCGAGCTTCTTTGTTAACCTCTAAGTTTCTGGCCCATATGTTAGCACCGGTAGAATGCAATGATTGTGCACTTTTCTTTTCAACGATAGTGGTAAGCTCCCAGTCAGGATTTGGCAATGCCTGCCGTAGGCACTCCAACCTAATTTTATTCTTCTGTAAGTTTCCTTGTTATGATCAGGGTCCCTTGTGAGTAATTGACTTAGGTTAATGTACTGCTTTACAGACTGCTTTACTGTTCAGCAACAATGGGGACGAATTAAAACAAATGATTGAGGAGTAAGGATTACGTGCCACCAAATTACTCTCTAGTGCTCTGTAGTGCTCTGCTCTGTAGTGCTCTGCTCTGTAGCACTTCCACACTGGACTTCAGGAAAGACCTACGGAGCGGCTGCTGAAAGCAGTTGTCGTGCCCAATGTTTCGACAGTTTTTGATCAACTTGGGCCTCACTAGACTGCGGCCTCCTGTGCCGGCAACAAGCTGTACCGACGGGAGTCATGTGACTTCAGTGGTACGGTGCGGTTGCGAGTGCTACCTCACGGTGCCGGCTCGCAAACGCCGCAGGGCACCTCCAATGGGATAAGAAGCGATGTCGCTGGCATCTAGTTAGAGGAGGCGCTGCATTAATACACAGTAATCATGGTAATGAGTATGGGACAAACAGAGGGTGAGAGGAAATTTGGCCAATGTGCGTGTTTTATACATAAATTTAAAAAACGGCACTATTAAAACTTATGGCTAAAAACTTATTTATTCCCGCTAGAGCACATGGTACAGAAGTAATTATTATTACTCTAGTTTCATAGAGTGCTTTGTTCTTGCTTTCCTCACCGTCAACAATGTCTTTTAGAATTGTTTTTTTGTTGTTGTTGTTTTTTCCCAAGCTTGGTTTTGTTTCCTCCACAGGCTACTGAAAAACATGACTATTATCAACATTCATGGCAAGATGAAAAAGAAAAGACAAAAGGTATTCAACAGATTCATGAAAATGGACAAGTAAGTGATCTATTTCTCATGCACTGGATTCACTTAAGAGTTAAAAAAAATTGAACAATCTTTTGAATTGATCTTCTCCCTCACTATTTACAGAGGTGTGCTTGTCTGCACAGATGTTATGGCAAGAGGAGTTGACATTCCAGATGTCCAGTGGGTTGTCCAGTATGATGCTCCAAAATCATCCAGGTAGTTTTTACACTTTTTTTAGGCACTACATGTTGCAGGTCTGTGCTGGTGCATTTTGTAAACAGGGGCTGAAATTCATGAAATGGACTTGTTTCTTTATTCTAAGCTGGATAGATGGATGCTTGTTACTTATTCTGAACCACTTTTCAGAAAGCTGGGACTGCACATTTAGTATTGCTATATTCAAGTGTTATTTATGCATGTTGCTAGTTGCTCATTTTGCTTTTTTGAAGGGGTTTTAAAACATAGGCTTAAGGATCACATCTGTCTAGAAAAATGTTTCATTTGTTATGTTTATTTGCAAAATTGTGCTCCTAGATTCTACTGTCACATCTAAATAAACCAGAGGAAACATTGAAGTGTAGAAGTCAGTGAATATGCATCTAATGTCAATGTGTCAAAAGAGTTTTTTTTTTTTTTTTTCCTGCTTTAGAATTAAAAAGAAAGAAATTGGCACTGTGAGCACTGGCTATCACAGCAATTCCTTTGAATATGCAGAACAAACTCACTTTTGAATTTTATATTCCAGCTTAAAGCAAAAGAAAGTGCATTTTCTGACTTTTCATGCTCTCTGTGCAGTATTCGCAGTATTCTGTGTACTTCAGATTGTCACTAATGACAAAATATTGCACCTGTAGCCTTCAAAGCTGATAGGGTTCAATTGCCTACTCATGTTGGCAGGTATCATGGCCATCAGTTTTTGAAAAACATCTTTCTATGGTTTAGTGTCAAGACAAAATAAGCTGTTGTATGATAATGTGCAAAAGAAAAAAATGTGATAAAGTGTGCAAAGAAAATGCATATATGCTGCATGCTGAATTGCCAGATAAAACCAAAAGTTTAAAAACCACATAGATACAAATTACAATTTTGAGAGGAGGAAGCAAAACTTATTGCCTGAAGCCTTATAATTCTTGTTTCTCTTATACGAAAAAATAGGAATCTGGAGGTGCATATCTTCCTGAATGTAGAACCAGGCAAGGAGGTATATGCGTGACTATGCATCTATCCATGAAACTATGGCTAGGGTTCAGCATTTTCACTTTAAGCCAACAAAAGTATGCTGAACATTATTTTCCGGAGTTCGGTTCTAACCGAAAAGGGTTCGTGAAAGCAAGTTTACGAGAGATCTAAGACAGTAAGTTGCACACAGCTATCAGCCTACTTGCACTTCGATGCAAGGCCTCAGGGGCGTAGCCAGAAATTTTTTTCAGGGGGGGTTCACCGGCCCGACCGGGGGGGCAAGCTTCTGTATTCCTGTACGTCATGTGATCGATAATAAATATCGGTAGTTTAAGTAGACTCTATACATGTATATCAAAGTCATGGGACCCCCCCCCCCCTCGCATGTACGTGTGCTTGTGAGGAAAAAGTAAAAAGTAAAGTAAGCTCAGTAAATACAGTAAGTACGACAGGCACAGTGGGCGTTTGGAGCAACGGTCTCTCATTGCGCCACTGAATGGACCAGGCTTCGAAAACGCATCATTGAGACGACCCGTGCGATCGGAGAAGACATCATTAATTATTAATTTCTGTTAAGCGTAGATGGCGTCGTCCTCGTCAGGGCGAAGTGCGTTTCACAAGTCAAGGACGGCTATACGCGTAAAATTGTACGTGTGACCAGGCTATACCTACTCCCATAGCAATAGCTTGTTCGCTGCGTCTTTGCGCTAGAAAACTTAAATATGCGCAAAAACGCATAAAGCTTTTTTTTTTTTTTCGAAGCTTTCGTCGCCCTGCTCCCTCATACGAGAGGGTTGCATTTCCTGCGGCAAGTGCATGGGCCGCTGTGTCTTCCGCTGTGTGCGAGCGTGCAGTCGCCATTTGCCTTTACGTCAACAGATTCAGAATTGTACAGAATATTTCACCACACAGCATAGATATGGCATGTGTACGCATTTTAAGTAGTGCGTGCGACTCATTTCAGCTTTACTTACGCCGGTGCAAACAGGAAGCGGCCTTGTACCTCACAGAATCTCGACTGATTGGTGTACTAGTGATGCAGGGATGAACTCCGGTCTTGTTCAGTGCATAGTGCTCATAATCAATTTCTCAGGACGCGTGAACTCCGACGAGAACTATCAGCGCCTGCAACAAGAGTTTACTTACGCTGTACTGCGCACAGCAGTAATTCATGCTTGTCGGCTGTCTGTTTCGTGCATTCTGTTGCGAGTCGGTGGAATTTCACTGCTGTCATCAACCCCTTCGTGTGTACATTGCTGGTTTGGGATTCCACAACAAAACAGCAACTACCAGCCTTCCGTAATTGCTGGTTTGGGATTCAACAACACAACAGTAATTAACCAGCCTTCCGTAGGGGCGCAATCGCAAACAAGAGACGTTTCTCGCGCTGACTAAGCCTATGTTCACACTTGGGAAGCGGCAAGCGGGCGGAAAGGCCAAAGCGGCCGGAAATTTTCTTCCGTGCCTGTCCAAGTTGTTCACATTTGTTTTGCTACCGCCGCGGCCGCCGCTGCCGTTTTCGTCCAGATCCATCTCGTCTGCGTACGTTTGTCGGCGTGGTGGCGCTCATTATCGCATTATTTCGAGCGGTAAGTTCATTCTTTGACCCACGTACCGTCATCAAAAGGGATCATTTTACGCAACTTCGCATGCCATCTGCGACCTTCGGTAAATTCCTCGTTGGCGTTCCGCAATTCTCCTCACATGGGCGCAGTAGCGCTCAGTCACAGGTTGGTGCCTAGGCGTGATAATATTTCTTTAATAGCTTTTATTTACAAGTTGTAATAACATTTCATCATTTCGTATTGTCGGCGCCTCCAGGACACCAAAGGGGCAACGGGAACACCACAGCTAAAACCCGGGCTGGCCCTTGTGTTGGGGCTCGCCAAAGCCTGCGCGTCCTTCGTGAGACCTACGCTCCCAATCTATCGTCGCGACGAGAAAAGCACCCCGCGACTTCTGCAACATACCGTACACGAGCGAGGAGAATTATGGAGCGCCAACGAGGAATCTGCCTAACTATTGTCTGCCATGGAAGTGGAAGAAGAAATGGCTTTTATACTTCTACCTACTTGTTTTCTAGAAATGGACAATGAATAAAAGGAAGACGCGGACACCTCAGAAACAGCGGTCGTGGGTTCGCCTGGCTTTGCAAAAGCGCGAGAAGTTGGGTCACGCCAAGGCTTCGTTGCCGCACCTCCGCTCGCGCGACGTTGAATACTATCGCGAGTATTGCTGACAGTACGTTTTAGTGCCACTCTTGTCGTAGAGCAAGGGCTGGTTCTAGATCGCGTCGATCAGCTTTTGGTGCCATGTTCAATTTTACGAGCGGTTGTTTACATTCTAGTGTAGCTTCCAGTGAAGCAGAACGACTTTCCGCCGCGTTTCCGCTTCGCCATGGCGAAAAAGTCGGCCTGAGACCGATTTGGCTCGCAGCCTGTTTTTTCTGCCTGTTTTGCTGCCTAGGCGGGCGGATTTTTGCAAGATTTTGCCACTTCCGACAGCTTCGAGACCAAGCGTGAACGTAGCCTAAGATCCTGCGCGAGCGCGGCCTAACCGGCACCTGAAGGGAAGCGGCGGAAATGTATACCGGAGATTTCGACCACCTGGGGTCTTTAACGTGCACCTAAATCTAAGTAAATGGGCCTCGAACGTTTTCGCCATCATCTAAAATGCGGCTGCCGCATTTTTTGCTTCATTTGTTGCACATTTGTTGCTTCAGAATGCGGCCGCCACATTCTCGCCCAAAACTTCACAGAGTGTCAAAGCCTTGACAAACACTGTGACAGTTTTTTCCATATGCAGACATGATTCGCTGTAAATTACCAACCCAAACGGAAGCGCCCAGGAATGAAATTGTGATAGTAGCACCGGTTTCATGAATTATGTCAGCGCGAAGCGACGAGAACAAAGGGTGGGTAAATGGGGGGGGGGGGGGTTGCGGAAGAAATTTCGGGAGGGGGGGTTGAACCCCCCCCCTGGCTACGCCCCTGCAAGGCCTGTTGGGACTCGGGGTAGTGTTTGGGCCGGTGATCCTTCAGCCAAAAGGATGAGTACATCCGGGAGTAAGAGCGAGAGAAAAAGGGTTTATTCTACATATTTACAGTGGCTCCAAATAAGGAAGCCCACTCCATGGGGGAGCACTTTTAATGTCTCAGCTGACTATATGTCTGAGCACATATCAGAACACGTCAGGACACACCACTGCACCCATTCTTCTTCTTCTTTCTTCTTCTTTCTGGGGTTTTACGTGCCAAAACCAGTTCTGATTATGAGGCACGCCGTAGTGGAGGGCTCCGGGTTAATTTTGACCACCTGGGGTTCTTTAACGTGCACTACAACGCAAGCACACGGGCGTTTTTGCATTTCACCTCCATCGAAATGCGGCCGCCAGGGCCGGGATTCGATCCCGCAACCTTGTGCTCAGCAGCGCAACGCCTTAGCTGACTGAGCCACCCCGGCGGGTACCACTGCTTATAAAGCAGTCGTCTGCTTATAAAGCAGTCGTCTTCCCTATGTGGACCCGACTAGGAAATCTGATGACATTGGTGCAGCCAATCAGAGGAGTCGTATTGTTCACAGAACTTGCCTCTGATGTCCAACCTCCGAAGCAAGGACGAGGCCATCTGGAAACAGAGAGTACACACTCCTTCCAGGAAACTCGTCAACTTGGTTTCTTGCTCTCTGTGACTCATCTTGCCAGGGTCGGGAGAGTGACCTTCGTGCTGGTCCGCGCGTTCCATGAAGGATGGCGGTTGCAGTCACTTCTAAGTGGTTGCGGCGCGTTGCGAGAGATGGCGCTAGTGTCGCGATGCTAACGCCACCACCGAACGGCGAGGTCACTTGGGAGAAAAAGGTCGGAGGGGGTCTCTCTTTGGCTGGGGATCGGCGACCAACACGCACGAAGCGCCGGCCTGCTTCGCGTGACCGTTGCGCGAGGCTTAGAGCGGGACACCGGTATGGACGAACACGGATCGTTCGAGCGCGCCACCGTTCGCGTGACTGTACACGTGAACGACTAGGCGATGGTGTCATAGCATGGGGCGAACGTATTCGCTCGCTATCGGGTCGCGGCGAGTCGGACTTCCTTGATTTGTCACGCGCCCGTGTGAATGTTCAATTGGTTGTAATTCGGCTAGTATGTATTAGTGTATGAAAGGTGCAATAAATGCCCTTTTGATTGTTTGCACTACTATGTGTCGTTCCTTTGTTCCAAGAGCACATGTGAGACCCCACAAAGTGAGAGTCTTTGTCATCGCGTTACAGCCGGTGCCGGCCGGGTCGCCAGGTACGCAGCCACTGATGAAGGGGGTGGCATTGGGGGAAGCACCCAAAGGATCCGCACTGCCGATTTGGGGCGCTTGTTTGCCCGTCACCGTCAGTGTCGGGCACTGTCGCCGTCTGTGTGATGCTAATGAAAGGGGGCTGCCTCGATGGAAACAACCAAAGAATGCTCCCTGCCGATTCGGGACGCAACAGGCTTCCGGTAAGGTCACATGCAGCTTGTGGCCAAAGCATTCTTTACACTCTTAGGTGGATCTATTTTGCTTGCTGCTGTGATGAATTGCAGTGTTCCCACTCCTATGCCAAATGCGGCAAATTGCTCCAAACGAGATTTCCTGTGCCATCCTGATAAAAGAACACGATTTTGCGCCGAAGTGCACCAAAATTTGTGACTGCGCATTACGTCTATGGTCACAGAGGTCCGCAGACGTGCACAGCGCGCTTCGCGTTATCTATACGTAGCGGACCGTCTGACTCTTTGGGGACCGCCTAAAAGTCCAAATAATCGGTAGTCGGAATTATCCAAATTCACTAGAAAACAAGTGACTTTATTCCACGAGTGCTAAAAAAGTGCCTTATTCTCGGATGACCACTTTCGGGGATGCGTTCACTTTCGCAGGATTTCGCGCCACTAGCGTCAGACACGTCGGCGGCTACGAGCGACGGCATTCCCGGCACTGTCCCAGGAACGTCATTGCCGTCGACGTGTCCAGTGCTATAGTCGTGTCAAAGGTCGTGAAAGTGAAAGAATCTCCGAAAACGATCGTCCAAAAATAAATCTGAAGTTTGTCCACGCGTTCCTGCGCATACATACGCTTGCCTACGATCTGGTCAATCTGTATCTCTACCATTGTCATGCTGTCGCCCATAGAGTTTCTCACTATATTACCTAGAGGGAATCTGGCACTACTGCGCTGTGGTATGCTTGGGAATGCCGGTATATTGTGACTTCGGATTGGCATCGTTCTTAGAGAGCCACAGGAAACCAAGAATGGCTTGAAGACGAGCCTGGCTAGCGCCATTCCGTCTGTCACAATGATTCATTTCCTGCTGAAACAGCACGTAAGAAGCTGTTTTAGCTTTATTATTACACAAAACATGTTTTGTTTAAGTTTGAGGACTTATTATTGGATGTACAATTATATGAAACGTAAAAAGTATCAGCTCGCCGCTAAAGTTGCGGGACAGAGGACAAGATTCTCGCTCGCTTTGGAACAACTTGTCGTCTGTTCTTTCTTTTCTTCTGTTAATTCTGCATTGTAGGAGAGTAAACTTTATTGAGAGATGTAATATGGGTGAATGAAAGCCTTTTATGCAGATTTTATTTTAAGAATGCATTATTTGTGTAGCCATATCCACGTTTTAGACGAAGCCTCGTACAACACCAGCCAACACAAGCCTCGCAGACACATATCCCATCATTCTCATGACGGCACAGCGCCCTTTAAGAAACTTGCATAGATGGTCGCGCCAGATTACCCCCTAGGTGTTAGAGTGAGAAACTCTATGCTGTTGCCACAGATCACAGATAGACGAAAGTACAATCAATGCATGCACCGGATATTCAACCTTTGGTTACATAACAGGACCGTGATCTTGTAGCGATGCCTTTTCCGGCGCTCCGCCTGCGTTATCAATGTTATCAGCCAGCCCGGGCCGTAGATGAATGGTGGATGATAAGGGCAGCATATAGAATCGAGCGGAATGCATCGCTGCAAAATTGTGGCCCAGAAGTTGACAGCGCTATCGTAGCCGACCAACTGCGGCTTTTTTAGCAGCAGTCACTGTCCTCGTCAGCATAGACATCGAGGGTGGAATCGGCGCCACTTTAACTTGGAAGTCGCCGCGGTCGTGTCGCTATATATCACATGTCAATGAACAAGCACTGGACGTGTGGAGCCAACACAGGAGCACTCCTGAATGGCTTGCCGGGGTTCCTTTGCCCTACGGTTTGGGCACGGTCAGTGCTTGATAGGCTTCGCTAGTTTCGGTTTCCAGGAGGTGTCGGAAACATGGCCGACCACCATTCTGCAGCGATGCCACCGACGTATCAAAGCCAAAACACCACTGTTTACGCTCAACTAGGCAGTCAAATTAGCATGCGGTCATGCAGGCGGAGTCTGAATTATAGAATAGCGTACCTTAAGGTGTCCGAAAATTCGCTCGTGCTTTTACATCAAATTTATGGGCCAGTGATGGTGCCTTAAAGTAGTCTGAATAATCGAGCTTATTTGAATTGCTAGTGTCCAAACAATCGGGCAGCGCCAGTTGTGAATCGGCCAGTTGCTGAACAGAGGCTTCAGCTTTACAAGGAAAAACAGACCATTGAAAAGGTGCCTGGTGTCGTCTAAAGCAATGCTTGAACGTCACAAGGGGCTCATCAAGTATGGCCTGGCTCAGAAGAGCATTGATGTCATTGAGTCTGACCAGGTGTTTCTGACTGATGCTAGAGCCTTGCTGAAAACATGGCTAAGCTGGCAGCTGACACTGAAAAATTCATAACATGTAAAAGGCAATGTCTGAGCAGCTTCACTCAATTTGGAATGAACTAATTATAGCACGCTGTGTGAAGAAGTTTGTTGTCTTCATTTAAATTAAAGGGCTACTCTTTTTTTTTTTTTTTGTTCAGAGGCAGAGCAGCATTGTTTTACAGAAAGCAAATACTTCCTGGAATAAGGCTTGTCAATTTTAAGTGTTTGAAATTGCGTAGGATGTGTCCAGCAGTTGGCATTTATTAGCTCCAAAGTGCTCCGAAATTTGTTTTTGGGTGCTCCAAACTGCTCCAAAATTAAGTTTTCGTTGCTCTGAAAATTGCTCCAAATCTCAGTTCGTTAGTGGCACCACTGAAAATGTTATGAAAACAAGAAGCAGGAGGTCTGTATTTCTGTATGTGGCGAGTGTAGGAGTGGGAATTAGTAGAAAGGTCGGGGGAGCCCTAACCTGAGCCCTTGCAGTATTTGTGCTGTAGCCACTATGGTGGATAAACTAAGCAAGTTCACTGATGGTGTAACACGAGTTCGTATCTACCGCATTCCTAAAAAAAAAATCTGTGTTATTTGTGGGAGCCCACTAGTCTCTACCCACATAATGTTACAAATAAAATCTCATTCTATTTTTTGTTTGAATATCAAATGCACTCATTCATAATTCCTGCATAGCTCCATTGTCATGCGGCATGCTGCCATTGCTAGACTGCTTCTCGCAACATTGATATCCTGTGCATTAAATGCAACTTCAGTGTTGAAGAACAGGATCTGCAGTCACAGCACGTTTAAACGTCAACAAAATTTGTTAACCAAATATTCGCCAACAGAAGCCAATAAGCTTGACACAAAAAGTTATCTAGCCAGAAAAGCTGGCGAAAGTTCATCTGTAAAAACATATTCATCCAAGACACAAAATTTCCAGGTGGAAATAAATACCAAGAAAGTATGCTGAATTTTGGAAAAATAAAAGCCGAGAACGCTGAACCCTCAGTATGGCCATAGGCTTGTCTTGTTTTAGTGCTCAAGTGTTTTTTTATTTTGCTTCAGCTCATTCATTCATCGCTGTGGAAGGACCGCAAGAATGGGCAATGACGGCAATGCAGTGCTGCTGCTGATGCCCAGTGAGGACGCCTACATCAAGTTCCTGGAGCTGAATCAGAAAGCAAGTTGCTGTTTTTTTAAGCTTTAAAATTAAGGCTGCATTTAAACTGAAATGTTCTTGGTATTTGTAGCTCCTTAGCCCCTTGTGCATGGAAAAGTCCAGCTTGTAAGCCCATTTTACTATGATAGCTGTTTGCAGGACGTTTTGCAAAGTTTACATATGTGCGAGTTGTTAGTAGGTATTGAAATGACATGCAGTTGGAGTGTGTTGATTCAACATGTGAAATAGAACACTATGTCATTACTACTCTCTCATCCTGCTAGCTTCTTCCACCTTCAAAAATGGAATATATATGGAATGAGATATATAAATGGAATGGAAAATACGAAGGGAATA
Organism: Dermacentor silvarum; assembly: GCF_013339745.2. Taxonomy (NCBI): domain Eukaryota; kingdom Metazoa; phylum Arthropoda; class Arachnida; order Ixodida; family Ixodidae; genus Dermacentor; species Dermacentor silvarum. The sequence continues at coordinate 178,513,800 of NC_051154.1, forward strand.
TTTATCTGTATTAAGGGTTACTGTGTGTATGTTGAACATGCTCACTGTACTTTGTTGCTCACTATACTTAAGGTGCAAATAAAAAGCATGTTTTGTGGTCGAGTGTTTTGACACTCAACTCTAAATCAAAAGGTCGTGGTTCTGACACCATATAGCTTTTATTATTATTTTTCTTTTTTATCTGTAGTTGAACCCACTTATAACAAACCAGTTTTTAACTATACTGTGGAACCTGGGTGATATGATTCTGTTACGGATGATTTCCTGGTGCCAACATTCACAATTGAGAAAGCAACAAATGACCCAATAGAGTTACACATATTTTTTGCCAGGTTCATACGTTCCTGGAAAAGATTATGTTTTGGCACCAATGTTCAGTACAACGCCAAACTCGTTTGGTGATGTACAAAAAAGATTTCTAAAGATGCAAAAACATTTCCTGTTTCTGCGGACTCCAGCATTGTTGACATGTGTTAACAAATATTTTTTGTTGATTTACGTTTTAGTCGTTTACCAATCTTTTTTTGTTTGATTTTTGTTGCCATTTTTGTTAACTTTTAGTGCTGTTCTGAGTTTTACACTTGTCAAGTCCTGTTTAGCATCAAATATGATGTGTTCATTGATTTCCAACTGCTTTTCTGTGCTGGCCAGTCAAGTCGCTTACAGATAGCATTGAGCAATTTGTGTCCTCCGCCTATATTACTAAGTTGCTTCGAATAAAGAATCAATTTATAGTCAGTGCCTTGTGCTGTTAATTTTTCGCATGTCCCGTCATCTGTGCTGTTTCGCCGTGATGTATGTAAACCAACAAGCCCAGCTAAGAACCCTCGTACCTATGCGAGCAACTATTTGCGTAGATAGAATTTATTTTATCAAGATTACCGATACTTTAACTTTAGAGGACATTTATCATGTGGAGACAGCGGCGTTGCGACAATGCAAAAATTTTAAAAAAATGAAAGTTGTCCATTCCATTCAACAAGGTAAAGGAGAGTGTGCCTATTACATTAGGCTCTGCTGTATTATTGACATACTTAAATGATACAAATATAGCAGTGAGATCACACTGAAGGTTCCCAAACACCTCTGAAGTCTGCACCTAGCACGTCCAAGTGCTTCCATGCTTTTATAAGCCATGCACTAAAGTGCTTTTTAAGCACATCTTAGGACACAACCGCTTCGTTGGAGTTCATAGTAAAAACTGCGATGAAGGGAGGGGGTTCATTTTTAGTGTTTGGATTGAATTTATGAACCAGGGGGTGACCACTTAACTGCCTTCACTTGGCTTGCCCCCCTTTAAAAGCTCTATATATTATAGTTTGCAATCGCTTTCATAAACCTGCTCATAACCATGCTCCAAAAGCTGCTCCGAAATAGCATAGGCCAGTAGCATCACTGTTCACATCATTATGGCTTTAGAGCACCGTTTGGTTTCTTATAGCACTGTCAAACCTGACTGCTTTATCAACCGAAATTTTAGGAAATTGTGGACATGTAAAACTGACCTATAAGTTACTTGAAGATGTAGCCAAAACAAAAAATGGAAGAAGTGCGAGAGTGAATGTTAATAAATGTTGAATGCCCAGTGATATTTTTTCTCATTATCTTTTTATTGCCTTTTTGTCTGATAGGTTACACTGGAAAAGATGGATCCTCCACCAATGATAAACGAGGTCACATCAAGAGTGAAAAAAATGGCAACGAAAGACAGGCAAGTTGAAAGATAAAGCTAACGGGTTCTGTCTAGTCCTTGTGCATTGAGAAAATGAATTCTGAAGTGTAGTAAAATATTAACACGTTTGTTACTATCCTAGGGCAATTTACGAAAAGGGAATACGTGCCTTCGTTTCGTATATTCAGGCATACAGCAAGCATGAATGTTATCTTCTATTCAGGATAAAAGGTTTGTTTAAAACGTATAGTGTTTACTGTGTGCACTATGTCACTGCCTTTGTTTGACAATTTTCCAGACCTTGACTTCGCTAAAATAGCGGAAGGCTTTGCTCTGCTGAAAATGCCATACATGCCCGAGCTCAGAGGAAAGAAGATTGAAGGCTTTGAAGCTTGCAGTATTGATGTAAAGTCGATTCCCTACAAGTAAGTCTTATTGATTTTCTTGCTGATGTTAGTCATATTGAGTCTTGAATTTTTTTCTAAGCTATAAAATCATTTGCCCATCACCCGTTTAATGCCCTGCTGGCCAAGGTGTTTGATGAAAGCAGTGGATCCAGTTCTAGCAAGCAATGTCATTTGTATCGTAACAAGTGTCAAACACAAGAATGTCTACTTACAATGTGCAGTAGTTCATGCACAATTTTACTACTTTTCCACCTCCCTGTTTTATGTCCTTGAGCAGAAGTTTAAAAAATCCTTACATGTCTCCGTATCTCTACATTTTTCTCTACACATTGTATATTTGTAATATTTTATTTTTTCCTCCAACTGGACTAATCCAACCCAAGTGATTATTAGTGTCATGCACTGCCTTAACAAACCCTATTAAAGCATGCCCTACTAACAAATCATATGTGCTTTGGTTGTTGAACATGAAGCTAGCTTTCGCAGTCGCGTATTACATAAGCATACCTGCCAAGTCTCCCGGATTTGGATCATTTCTTCCGGTTGTATGGTTGACAGGAAAATCTCCCGGAAATTGCAGTTGTGTCCCGTTTCTATTCGCGTCCAGCGCTTTGTCAGGCCACATTGGCAAAAAGAATCCAACCCAATCCAATCCATTTGGAAGTTCATCGCACAAAACAATAAGAAAATAGTAGGGAAACCCTATACTTGCGCTGTTTAGTTCATCGCAGAGCCAACGTTGCTAGACTAGTCTAGTAATGTTGCGCAGAGCCGCTCCTTACGCTGACGGGGTTGTTGGGTGCCCTAGTGGCCCTAGTCTCATTACGCTAGCGAGCGAATGCCGCATTCCGCAACTAGCAACACAAGATTCTCCATCGTTCTTCTCGGCGTCAGCCACAGCTGAGCCGCTCTGGCATTGCGTAGGCGTACGGTCAGTCATGGCTTTAAAAGCAAGGAGCACTAGCGCAAAAATTGTCGTCAAGTATTTTTAATGTAGTGCTCAGCCAAAGTGACGCTGGGTATTTTGTTGATACCACAGAGCAATGCAGAGTGCGAGCGGCAATTTAACGCCGTGAAAAATACGAGAACGCAGTGCCGCTCGTCCAAGACGCCGGGAAACGTCATCGTCATAAAATGTTAAAGAAATGGAATCAAACATTATCTGAAGAATTTTTCAACACCCTCTGTGGTTGCTTAGTGGCTTTGGCATTGCACTGCTAAGCACGAGTTCGCGGGATCAAATGTCAGCCGCGGCGCGGCCGCATTTAGTTGGGGGCGAAATGCAAGAACGCCCTTGTGCCGTCCATTGGGTGCACGTTAAAGAACCCCAGGTGATCCGGAGAATGTAGTGCTCAGCCAAAGTGACGCTGGGTATTTTGTTGATACCACAGAGCAATGCAGAGTGCGAGCGGCAATTTAACGTCGTGAAAAATACGAGAACGCAGTGCCGCTCGTCCAAGACGCCGGGAAACGTCATCGTCATAAAATGTTAAAGAAATGGAATCAAACATTATCTGAAGAATTTTTCAACACCCTCTGTGGTTGCTTAGTGGCTTTGGCATTGCACTGCTAAGCACGAGTTCGCGGGATCAAATGTCAGCCGCGGCGCGGCCGCATTTAGTTGGCAGCGAAATGCAAGAACGCCCTTGTGCCGTCCATTGGGTGCACAGTTAAAGAACCCCAGGTGATCCGGAGACCCCCACTACGGCGTGCCTCATAATTAGATGGTGGTTGTGGGACGTAAGAGCCGAGAATTTAACTCAATTTTTAAGAATTTTTGAAGGCAAAATTGGCAACAAGGACATCCTTGCAAAAGTGATACCTTGATGTTCGTGTCATTTTTCAATCTGTAAATAAATGTCTGTACGTAGTGGGGGGGGGGGGGGGTGTAACCGACTGACCCCCCCTTGGTCAGAAGATCTCCCGGATTTAGTTTCACCGAACTTGGCAGGTATGCATACGTTAGACATTGGACAATGTATATTTAATCAGCACATTATTTTAAACGTCTCATGCCCTCACCCAGTTACAGTTCTCACTTCAATTGTGTTCTAAGCATGACAGAGCTTTCATAGGAACTTCTCAAGAGATCTGAAGTGATTGACAGTGGGCGAACGAGGGAAGTCCCAGGCTGAAGCCAGAATTTAGACGAGGCTTGTCTTTGTTAGTGTTGTTGCCAACATTGAAACATTGACTCCAGTCTGAGACTGATTTTGTTCATCCACGGTCAATTACTTCGGTTCTGTTCCTCTTTTGCCCTACTTTACACCCATGATAGTGTTTGCAGAACAAGCAGCTAAAAGGTGAAGATAGATGTGAGCGATTATAAAAAATGGGCTGTTTTGCTCGAAGTCAAGCATTGAAAGTGATAGCAAGGTTTAGCATTGCGCTGAAGGTGTCTCAGAAAACTGGCGTGATGAGGAGCAGCACAAGTGGCGTTGCAGGCACCATACCTCAATAGTGCATGAAATGAGACCGAAAGACAACTGTGGGCATTGTCAGCGCCCAAAGAAAGGATTAGGTAAATTCAACTTGACATTTAATGTCTATTGCGCTCATACGAGTGTGTGCATAACAGTGTGGGAAGCCAGAGCATGACAGTGTGTCTACTTAGCTTCATCGCTTTTGCAGCCAAACACACTGCACATCTCTCGTAACCTTCTAACCCTCCACCTGCAGGCCACACATTCGTGTCAATACACTGACAGCACAACAGTGCCAACGGCAACAGTGCAAATGCATCATAAGTGTCCGTATAATTGCTATTGCAATAAAATATCTGCTGAAAGCATCCAGAATTACACCTGTAGGTGAGAGTATAGTAACTATCACCTATTGCACTAGCATCCACAGTAATTAAGCTGGGTCGTTGAAAAAAAAATTTATTCTTTGAGATATGGTTCTGAAAACTTGTGCATATATGTAATTTTATGTGCTTATTTCAAATATAAGGTCCATTTTCGTTCATCACCAATGGATCAAATGTTATGCAAGCTTCCTTTAATTATCTGCTGCAGAGATTTGCGAAATATCTGTTCCTTAGATTTTGCTGAATAGGGTATTAATGGCTTCTACAGTATAGACCACTTATAACGTAACCGCTTATAGTGCAGGACCGGATATACCTAGTGCGGTCTTTTCAGATTCCCGTTAATTTTCCCATAGCACTCCATGTATACACGTATCGCTTATAGTGCAGTTGCGGGAAACGAAATACCGGTTACAGTGCGGCTGCCTGGGAGTACGGAAGTCAGCGGAGACGGCGAATGCTCCCCTCAAACGGGCGCCCCAAGGAGTGCTCGAGGAAGAAAGAGAGACAAAGTGGAGGAGAAGGGCACGTGGTGCAAACGAACAGCCAGTGAGGCTGAAACCAGAATCTTGAGTGCGAGTCGTGAAATATCACGGCGCGCATAGCGAGCGAGCACCTCGAAACTGCCAACGCTCGCTTCACGATAACGGCAGTAAACGAAACTTCCAAGGAGCGGGCGGCGCCGGCCCATCACGGCGAAGGGCGCACGCGGAGACCGTGGAATGTTAGGGAGGAGGGTGGCAGGGTAGCAGATTTCGTCCTCGGCAACTCCGCCGCTTCGGTGGCTCCCCTCGCCCTCTCTCGTAGCTCCCTCACTTTCGACTGTCACCGTCCGCGCCCGCCGCCGTGCATGCGCCGCCGCTCCAGCCGGCCCGGCGCCAGCTCGCTGAAGTTTCGTTTTCTGCCGTTATCGGGAAGCGGGCGTTTGCCGGCGTGGGCAGTTTCGTTGGCCGGCCTAGGACAGCGCCGCTGCTCCCCTCTGCGCTGTAGCCGCAGCGTGCAAGGAAGCATAAAGGAGAAAGAAGGGTTCACTGTCATTTTCTACACGTGGCTACGGTAGCGTGGCTGAGACGTCGGCACGTACACGCATGTTCCGGCGCAACGCAGAATCGGCGACCTTGCCATTTGAGAGAGGGTTAAATTTTCGCCACGTTTTTTTTTTTTTTTCATTCGCGCGCGACATTGGGGGGTCTCTTCAAGCTTTTACTCTATGGTGATGCCGGAGCAATGCCAGTCAGAGGCGCCGCCGCGTGATTTGGTTTGAATTACCAAGATTCGACTGTAAATCGAATGCAAACGTTCTAGCCGCATTCCTCGACTGTCGCATATGCGTGGCGGCTCGGTGCACATGTTTTGCATATATGCGGGCCTTGAAAATTGTTGCTTTGGTTATAGTGCGGTACCGCTTATAGTGCGGATATTCGAGACTCCGGCGACTTACGTTATAAGCAGTCTACACTGTATATGATTCAAGGAATGCACTAAGACCAACCTTATTGCTTTGCTTTACCTAGAACATGAGTTGCGAGGTATTGAACTTGAAACTCAAATACGTGTTTTTCTGGTGACTAACTTTGAAGTTTCGCAACTCTTGTTCTAGGTAAGGCAGAGCAGTAAGGTTGGTCTTATTGCATTATTGCTTATTGCATTATTGCACCAGAAGAGGTAGCAAGCACGCCAGCCTAGTGAGAAAGTGCGATGACCCTACTGCAGTGGACAAGTCGGCTGGTTGTGTTTGGATAAGAAAGTCACAAAAGGTGTTGCGAATATTTTTCGGTCTTATTAAGTTCGTTACATTTGGCAGAAGAACACTTCCACACAGCGGAGCCGAGACTACTTTTCCAACATACGTCTTTGTATCTGTTTCACACATAAGAAAGGTTTGCGGTTTCGCACGAAACACGAAGCATCGGTTGCGATAGCAAATTATTAGACAGCTATAGGAAGTAAGGATAGTAGTTTTATCAGCTGCATAAACTTGTAAACATTCATTTACTAACTAAATTAACAAGCATGGTGTCATGCATGCACAGGCAAACATGAGCACATCTCACTTGATGAGCGCGGACACTCGCTGTCAAAATGCTGGCTTGAGGAAGAGCAGCAGCAGCAGTGAGCGAATTGCCCTTCATGCTGCCTCTAGGTTCAACGTGAACTAAGCGGCGAGAACACAATGCAAGGAGCTATCAGCCCTCGGTGCACCTAAACTCTGTACCCACTGCAGATGGCTTTCAAGATAGGGTTCGCACTCAGCCACGCAATATGCAGGTGCTGCCGCTTGCACACTCTGCAATGTACAAGGAATTTCTTTGATCAGATTTTACGTTCTTGCACATATGAAATGACTGAATTCCTTGCACCCACCTGACACCTTTCCATTCTTCTTTATTTTGTTCTTTGAAGGCTTTTACTTCGTCCTTGTCAAAGTGGAGTAAGCAAATGTTCTTCAGTTTACCAAGTACAATGTTCAAAAGATCACTTGGACATTCAATGGCCTCGGTGGCTGGTGATCGCAGGTTTTGTAGTGTGGCTTGGTGTTTGACAAGTTCACCGACACCTTCGCAAGCATTTTTGTCATGCCCTGTAGCCAAACAAAGAACCACTTCATCTTAAAAAAAAGGGGGGGCATAACAATGTCCCATAAGCTCTGCTTTTTTTCTAGTCTTTTAATAAGGAAAATTCGCATTTTTGTCCATGCCGTGCTGCAACTGATTAAACTCCATTTACCTTCCGTGAGAGAGGTTGTATAGATGTAGAGTAAAATGTTGAATTTGTAGTAAACTGTATTCTCTATACCATGCGCTTTCTAAAATGTAACATGTTGCGACTCAGTAATGAGATTTTTTGCTGCTTGTCTCGGTGAAGTTTTGTGAAACGGAAACGATGATGTACGTTGGAAAAGTAGTCTCGGTTCCGCTTTGTGGAAGACTGCAGCCATGGCCGAGTGAGTAGGACGCCCAGCTCGGCTGCGGTAGGTGTGTGGTTCGATCCCCACCGCCGGACACCCACCGGTTAATAAGATGGGTACAAGCACTCCCCCGGCCAGGCGTCCGGCTTTCTAGGGGTGCGTTGTTTGGGAGAGGTTCGTATGACCGCTATGCTTGCTGTGCAAGAACCAAGACAAAACCATAAGAGCGCTTTGTGGAAGAGTTTTTCTGCCTAATATAAAAAGTTCAGTGATAATGAAAAATATTCAGGACTCCTTTTGCGACTGTCTTACATATGTGGAACATTTCAGGTAGCAAGTGTAATTAGAGAGTTGTGTCAATAGTTTCCCCAGACCAGCCTTAAACAGCTCACTGTGCGCGCTCTCACATACTTGCTACCCCAACGTACTGTAGGGAAAATATGGATACAGGAGTCCTGCAAACCCAAGTTCAGTTCATTTCGTGGCTCAGCAGAGGCTAAACAGACACAATCTGAGTCACTTTTCTTTACTACAAGAACAAGCTCAGAATGCAGTATGAATTTAATTTTCATTTTATTATTAGAGCTACAGAGCACCTGCCGTGGTGACGTAGTGGCTGTGGAGTTGCACTACTAAGCCCGAGGGCACGGAATCGAATCCCGGCCGCCACGGCTGCATTTTGGTGGGGGTTGAAATGCAAAAATGCCAGTGTACTGTGTATTGGGTGCACATTAAAGAACTACAAGTGGTCTAAATTTATCCGGAGTTTCTTACTACGGTCTGCCTCATAATAAAATCTTGATTTTGGCATGTAAAACCCCTGAATTTAATTTTCTTTTAGAACTTCATAGATCATAGGGGCGACCATACAGGGGTGTGATACAGCCACTGATTTCGGGGTTAGTCAGAGGCGCGTGCTCGGAAAGCAAAATTCGGTAATTGTCTGTGGCCGACATAAGTATAAATTTTCTTGAAGCAGTAGCGTTAATGGTATACTGGAATTATGAAAGAAAATTTGGTGGTGTGCAATGTTTCAGTTATTGAGTGATGGGTCTTCAAAGTTGTAAAATCTGCAAGTCGGGAAAATGCTCTTCTCAACCTTAGTGAACCACAGTCTTTTTTTTGGGGGGGAAATCTGCGCTGCGTCTCACAAAATGAAGGTTGATTCTTTTCCATGGGGACATTTTCCCACCTCACAGCAAATTTTTGCTGAAAGCAAACAATCGTTGGGACCCCCCTAAGTCTGTCTTTATCTGAACACACCCTGATGCTACCTGTTCACACTGCTGTACTGGCCTTATTCACGGGGTTGTGGCACCCTGTCTGTGCACGCCACTGACTTGAAGCCAGCAGTATTGCCTAGCAGAGCATGGTCTCATAGATTGCCAGCCTGGCCTCTGAGGATACATACACAAAAACATGTTTGTCATGGATGATTTAAATTGCAGAAGTATTGTGGGGTCACTTTCCTTGTGATATTCTCTGCACCTAAGTCTCCTCATGGCACAAGACATACCTTGTAAACTTCCTAAAAGGGTAATCTAACATTGTAGATTGGTTTAATGTTCTACATATAGTGGAGTCTTGGGGGGTCTTATTGCTGTTGAGCCATAAAACTCCAAATATATATGCACACATTTACTGTCATTTAGTTATAGTATTTTCATTTTCTTCTTAGAGAAAAATCAAGAGAAAAACAGAGGCAAGCAAATTTGAAGAATGCACAGGAAGGTACCAGTGCTAATACCGAAGATCTCAAGGTGATTACAAAGAAGGTAATGAATTACTGTCCAAAGATTGGAATGAGCATTCATTTCCTGTTCTTTGGCATCCGTCTGAATTCTTGAAAAAATCATTTATACGTCTTTAATTTCACTCCCTTTGCAATATTCCTCTTTGAATGTTAGTGAAACTATACTCCATCTCACAAACTTGTTGCAGCACTGTGGAAGCTACACAAATTCTTAAGCCAGTAGGAGGGCTGAATGCTCCTCGAGATGTGCTCATCCGCACCACGTCGTCTGCTCCGTGTCTGCTTGTCATCCAGTTACATGCTCCATGGCTGGTGGATTGACACAAAAAATGGTTTGACGCTGTAACCAAAGCTGCGTTTACATGCATGCGACAGCAGGGTTTCGCTTTACCTGCACACTTTCCCTGCAGTTCCCTTGCAGCCCTCCTTAGCAAGTAGTACGGGTGAATGCCCTTACAAATGTTCACCTGCACCACAGCGTCTGCTCGGCATCTACTTGGCATTTGCTTGCTGTCGTCATCACGTACCATGCTGGAGCGGGGTAGTAAATTAATGATGCAGTGAAAAATAAGGCCTTTATAGCATTCCCCTTCGTCAACGCATCACCAATGCTAATGTTGTGGCACCATCTGCTAACTAGAAGTCAAACTAGTTTTGTGGCTCGGCGCCGTGTCTGTAGTCCTAGCAGCGTGAAAACAAACAGCCGATCTCAAAAATTACGACAAAACATACCTAATGATTTGACCTCAGCTTGAGATGAGACATAGCAATGATGGATTTTGCCGCTTGTTTCTTGCTGACAGGGTGGAGATCCAGTAACAAGCGCGAATTCAGATCGAAGCAGATGGTTGGCGCTGTATGGGCGTTGCCATGTTGCTACGGTTAGGGTGGCTATTACGGTTACCGGCGGTAACTGACACGATAATTCTCGGTATACGACAAGCATGTGCAAAGGTCCTAACATGTCACATATCGCTGCACCATTTGTAGCGTCGTGCAGCAACCAAAAATAAAACTCTATAGTGTAGCGAATAATCAGCCAGTTACGCCTGGAACTATATACCACTGCACAAGGATACTGCCTGTGTATGCCTCATACCTTCGGCAGTGCTGCAACCAGCTTGTGAGATGGAGTGTAGGGCCTTAATACAGTGGAACCCCTCATTGATATGATTTTGCATAATACATTTTTCGGGATGATACTTTTTTTTTTCTCTTTTCCCGATAATACCGTTTGGTTAGATAATATGTTGGATGATACGATTTTCAGATGATACGCTTTATTTTCCAGTTCTCATGAACACCGTATCAACGAGATTCCACTGTAGGTTTTTTTCCCCCCCTTCCCACTCTCTCCTGTAGGCTCCATTCTCTCTGTGTTAAAATCGTTGTAAAGACCAGCTGTGTAACGATAATGCTTTCATTTGGACGAGCTCACTTGGCCAGGGAAAATGAGAATGTATTTCAAGGGTACAACAACCTGGCCAAATTAAATTACCATTGCCAATCTGCCTTTCTGTACGTCCTTGTCAGAATATTTCAGTTAAAGCTCAAAATATTTACAAATGACTTTGCTGGCAAATGCACCTGCATTCTCACATTCTGCACACTCCTACAGACAGTGTACTTGGCAATATTTGTTATACATGCACGGAAAACTCAAAAAAAACACGTGTTAACAAATCTTTGCTGTAAAATTCCTGAGTTTTCCATCTGTGAATTTTCTTGAAATTAAGTATCCTGGCATTGTCAGCACTGACTACTAGTGAAGACGGTGATGACGTGCTAGAAAAACCGAGAAACTGGAAATAAATGCGACTTTCTGACCACATACAAAGCATATGGCCAGCAAAATCATGCACCAGGCTCTGACACATGGTTCACTTCCTTTCATGCCTACTGCTGCTTTTAATTTATCCCCAATCATATACCCAATGTTCTGGCAGACTTTGTTAGGGCTACAACATTCTAGGTTGCTACTGCCATTGCTATGATAGCATAAGAAAGCAATGCAGGTTTTGGCAGACAACATATTATATTGCCCAGCTCAGCAGCTCTTAGCTTTTAAATCGTCAATGTCACTGCTGAAATGAAAATAATCTCGGGGCTATTATGAAACCAAAAATACTGCATACTTCTGCAGAGGCAAAAAAACAAGTTTTTGTAGATATGGTTGAGATAAAAAGGTGATTGCTACAGAAACATGTAGCATTTAACACTAATTAGCTGAATAATTAACTATGTATATATTCAGAAAGATCTGGACACCTGTTAGAGTCATGGAATTAACACCAGCCAGTGGCCGCATGTCTGTTAATTGTAAATTCTAAAACTGAGATCATTTTATAGACATATGTCACCTATGCTATGTGTCAACTTATGTCACATATGCCATAACAAGGCTTTGGCTTTCATATTTTGCCAAGAGACATCTCAAAAACAGTGCTAATCTTGCAATTCCTAGTGAACTGGTATGCACATGCCTTGGGCACTAATTGTCTTAATTTTGTAATGGCATCATATAACCTAAAGCTAATTTGTAAGTACTCTATCACCATTTTTTTTTTTCATACATCTGTGCAGCAAAGCCTGCAGTACCCACCGCATAAGAATTGAGTGTCTGATAAATTTATAAATGACAGTGGCTAGCAATCCTAATCCATCTTTAACATGACATGACTTGCACATGCACGCGACTCTAATGGAGAAGTTGTGGAGCATTTGTAGTAGTACAAAACTATTACAGCCTTAAGGGGTAAGGGATCGGGTGGAGAAAGCTGGTCTTGCTTCTTCACCCACTGGCAAGTAGACTCCTCAGTCCAGAAGTCCAGCAGTGGTCACCACCCGTGGCGCCCACTACACCAGTTGTAGCTGGTCTTTCAAGCTCTGGCTGGACTGTGCTACCTCCCTCTGGTTTAGGGTAGGATTAGGAAGGGGTCGTAGGTTGGGAGTAATTTGGCAAGGTGGTAGCCTCCGAGACCAGGCAGCACACATGGAGCCCACACGCCAGTTGCAGAGGTTATGGAAGGATATCCATGCGATTCGGAATGTGTACGTCATGTTGAGGACATAGCCTTCTTCCTTGAAGCATCAGCCCTTCCTTAGCTAGAGGCTGCAACCATGCCTGGGAACTGCAGGTACTTGGTGCGCTCCGTTCGCACAGGGCCGCACCAAAGACTTCTCATCCAACCATCGGTGAGAGCTAGATAGCCTCCGGGAAAGGCATGTTGTGTGAGAGAGGCTATTAATAACTAAACAAATTCGACAATCTAATCCGACAAATGCACAAATGATGCACACTCGGTGCATGCACATCAACAGCACCAGGTGAAATTACTGGCACCATTCTAACATGTTTCCAGAGATTTGCGACAGGGGACAGCATTGGAAAATGATAAAGGCAGATTCTAGTACTTTCATGTTTTTGTGAGCTTCTTGTCAAGTTTCTTACGTCTTGTATTGTAGCTGTGCGAGAAAATTTAACAGATTAGGTATTTCCTGCATTGCTTTTACGTAAAAATTCTAACATCCAACTTCAGTTTCTACAGCTTCATATAGCTTTCTCAACTTTCTTCAGATCCCGTATATTCTTCTCATAGGCTGGCAACTATGGTACATTGCACTAGGATAAAAATGATGCAGTATCATTGGCACTTTATGCTGTACACGTAAATGTACTTTTAAGGAACATTACCTGGTGGCCTTGGCTTCCTTTCGAGTTCCCTTTTAAGCCTCCTAGATTTGGCTCCTAAGCTTAGTTACAGCAGAATGCAACAATTGCATACTTTTCATGATATTAGTAAGCTGCTGCTAGTGTCTGAAGCGTGTTTTCCCAATGTAGTTAAATCAATTATCGTATTTATTCGAATATACAGCGAAGTTTTTTCCCAGAACCCTTAGCCTCAAAGTCACCCCCTGCCTTATATGTGAGGTTGATAAAGTCAGATACTGTTTCAATATGGCGGCAGCAGCGCCACATTTCCAACGATCCACATTTTAGATGACAGTGCAAATTGAAGCAACTAATGAACCTTGGCAGGTGAGGCAGTACCGTATTTTTGCACATATAACCTGCACTGAGCATTTATAAATTTAACAGTAAAGGTGTGGTGTGGGTGGTACGCAAATTTCTCCTTGAGGTACGACTTCACGGCAGCACGATGTTCGCCTTTTGATGTGGCTTTACGGCAGCATGGTTCACGCTGCCATGAAGTCACATGAGGCAAACGCCGCACTGTCGTTAAGTCGTACCTCAATGAAAAATTTGCATATAACCCGTACCGATTATTCAGTATTTTATGCATTGCCCGGCAAGTCTGAATAATCCGTCGGCGGCTTCTTATCGCCTTATATTAGAGTGCATACTCTAGTTCATTTTCTCAGGTCCCCCAACTGCACTCTCTCCTTATAATCAAATAAATCTGGTAATTTTATTCTGCACTGTCTAATAAATGCACTCATTTACTGCTTCCGTAAGCGAATTACCAATTGTGAACCCTTCTTCTCTCACCAGGCTATAGAGTGTTTAATTTAAAACTATTTCCGTGCATATTATTTGTAAAATAAAACTTATATTTTGCTGGGTTCAGGCCTGCAGTAATTGCAAGTGAATATGATCTGCAAACCACAGGTTGCCTAGGTATGGGGTGTAAATTCTTGCACTTTCTTCATGGGTCGCAAGCCGTGTTAAATACTAAGTGGCTATTGTCATTGGTTGAGATTTTTTTCTTTTTTTATGGAGGGGCTCATGTCATGCGCAAGCCAAACATGTATTATTGCTGTCTAGGGCTCATTTGTAAAAAGCAGACAAAAGCAGAGACAAGGCAAGAAGCGAAAGACGAAAGAAGACTATGAGAATGAAGAGTGGGATGACTTGGCTTCAGATGCAAGGTTGTTAAAAAAGCTCAAGCAGAATAAGGTAAGCCAAAATGGTAATTTGCATTATTAGTCCTGATATTTATTCACGTCATGTTTTTCAGATCTCAAAAGAAGAGTTTGATGAAGCATTTCTAATCTAGGCAAATCCATCCTTGAGCCACTTAGCACAGTCTGTGTGCTGCAACAAGATATGAGCACTTTCACATCGTTTTGTGTGCGAAATAAATGCAAGAATGACCACGACGAGAATTTATTTCCACTTATAGTTAGTCTTGAATTCTAGTCCACATGCCAGCAATTATAAATGCAAAAGAATGTGTAAACAGGATACACATAAACTGGTGTAAAAAAAATTCTTGTGAGCATCACTGTAAACCAGCAGAGTGTAAAGCATCAGCAGAGCATCAGTGTAAAATAGCAAGATACACGTAATCATGTAAAATGGTGCATAAAAAATGTACAAAATAGTTAAATCTGCATGAAATGTATAACTGAACATTTAAAGCCATGATAGTACACAACATAAAAGAATGACAAGAACAGTGGTCCTTATAGTCGGCAACAAGTCAAGAATGCAGGAGAGGCTCCTTCCAAAAAAAAGCATGATGTGCCTGCCGTTTATCCCTTTGCGCTTCCAAGAAATAGTTCCCCTGCACCAAAGGGTGCAGGGGAACTATTTGAACTATAAGTCATGCAGGTGTTCACTGCATACATGAACAACCAAAATATTCATAAGTCTGGGGATGAAACACAAATAGGTCATTTGAAAAGCAGATTGGAAGTATTTCACTGACCTTGTGCACTAAGGGCCTCCATGCCAACAGCTCCTTCGTCCCCTTCCCCCACCCAATCTCCTTTATGTGTGGATGTGCGACTGTCCAGATGTACCAAGAAAGGATGAGTGGACCAACTGATCCCATCACTCATACCTGATAAAGAGCTCCCCCAAAAGGGCTCATCGAAAGGCAGGGATATGGATACAAAGGATAAGGAGGGGGTGGGCGTGCTATAGGTTAGGTAATTCTTTACATAATTAGGACACTTGCAGCAGTGTTCTTGACCTGGCATTGACTATAGATAGCTAAACTGAAATAAAATGTGCACTCATTTCGGAATGTCAGAGCTGTGAATGAACCAAGTTTCCGTGCTGCCAACATGCATAGCCCAGAGTGGTGAGGTGTGTCGTGGTAGTTCCACAAGTGCAGAGTTGCACTCCTTGTTTCATGCTGCAAGACAAGTTTTGTCAAGCTCCTGTTTTGTGAACTTATGTGGCCTGTGGACCTTCTAGCATGCCCCCCCCCCCCCCCCCAATCCTTCAAAAGTGAGAAAATAAATAACCATTCCAAAATCAATGCATTGCACAATGCTGTAACAACGATATGCAGGTTACCATAAAGACACTAGTGTGCGTTCTTTAAAATGACAGGAACAAGCAAGGTTTGGTTTGCTGCCTGAATAGAGTACAGTTTCATGCAAAAGCACCTCCAATAAAATACAAGAGTGGGGAGCTTATCAAATAAATTTGAGCACATATAAGCATACCAGTGAGCAAAATGACAAGTGTTAACAATAGGAAATGGCAAGGACCTGTATCTGCAGAGCTATCGGGAAGCAAGTTGCTGGTGGTAACACAATGAAAAGTGCAGTCAGCCACAAAAGTTTACAAGCCGGGGTTTGTGGAAAAGCTGAATTCTCGCAAAGCCTCTGCACATGGCCTCGAATTAAAAGTTTCAACCTATAGTAGTTTCTGCGACTTACAGACTGATCGAAGCCTTAACGAGCAGAAATGCATACTTCTCATGGAACCCATGTCCCATAAATTTTTGTGGCTGACTGTACATATGTGCCCATAGAACATGAAACAATTGTAAGCAAGTACCACCTCACCTATTGTTCACAGCTATATGAGCAGAGAAGCTCTTGCAGCATTTGTCAGTTACTGGCTTAAAGTAACAGGCAGCATAAAATTTGGACATGTTTGGCCACAGTTTCTTCACAAAGTGCACACAAAAGTGTTTGCAGCCCTCAGACAATTTAGGACTTATAATACTGCTGATATTAAAGAAGAAGAAAAAACAAAGCTGACTTTCATATCTTAAGCTTCTTTGAAAAGGCTTGTCAATAGGCCAAAGTCCACTTAGCTCCCACGTAAAGGTTGCTCATTTAAAAAGCAGAAAATCCTGGTGCTCACCTAATATCTTTTCATTGAATTATTTGAAACATGCTCATTTAAATTTCAGTTTCCAACTTTAGCATAATCATCTAGTAAGTGAGTTATGATAACTACAATACAATGAACACAAGAGCCTGTAGGACTGCAAGGTTGCAGCAGCAGCTGTTGCACAGGAACGCAAATGCAGTTTGAAATGCTTAGTAGAACTGGAAGCAGTCACTCAAGTATGTCTACCATTAATACCAACTGCCTGTACAACCATCTTACAACAGAGTTGTATAAATTTGACAAGAGATATCTAAAATTTATGTTCTACACTATCAGTTTCAAAGGTTGGATGTTTTCCCCATCATTCAGGACCCTTCCTCAAAGGTTATTAAAAGGGAGCAGGAGATATTTTGAATGCTGTGAATAACATATTTTAAGGCAGCAGAACAATCACTTGCATAATTTGTTGTGAGCACACATAGTAATCCAATCTCAATTCAGTGTGCAGTCTTTTTGTTTTTTTAATGAAAAGAAATGAATCACTTGCTCAAAACTTATGCATAATTGCCAGCTTCAGGCTTTATAAGAAAGGAGAAACAATCTTCCAGTGCTCATGGAACACAAATGCTAACCTTTTTGTCTAACATGGTAGTGCTTTCAGTAAAGTTGTCATGTGCGGCAATACTCTGCACACTGAAGTGAAATGGCGCCACACTAGGCAAGGGAAAGAGCCCATTTACATGCAACAGGACAATGTTTGTGGCTTTTCCCTTTGCACCCCTGCATGGAACTGGCAAAAACAATTTGCGTACACAAATGTCTATACTGTGACTGAAGGGGTTGTGCACTGCACTATTGACCCAGTTCCTTGTGCAACTTAGTTTAAGACTGCTCTGAACTTTTGGCATTCAAGCATAAAAATGATGAGATATCACTGCTTTGCCTTTCCTTGCACTGCGTGCTTCAAAAATGACTAGGCAAATCTTTCAATGAAAGCATGATCAGTTACTAAAAACGTTTAGAACACATGCTGCTTTGACATGTAGCAAGGCCAACATTCCTAAAGAAGCAAAATTTGTGCACAGCAGTGGAATTATATGACCTCAGAGAGAACATACGCTCCTGTCAGCTAGTAAGCAAAAGGTTTCATTTTACAGTTCATCATCAATTCTTTTAGACCTAGATTTTTGTTTGAGAAATAATTCCAATGTGTTCACCAAATCAGCCTCTCTGTGGTCATGAATTATGTTACCAACTGCAGACTGAAGCTTAGTAGTCTTACCAACGAAGAACATAACAGTGGGATAACGATGCACTTGTGCTGCATCACAAGCATGCCAGTGCTCCTCACAGTTGACTGCACCAAATTTTACTCTTCCTTCAAATTTTTTTGCAACTGATTCAAACACAGGCCTGAATGACACACAGTGGCCACACCATGGAGCATAAAAGTCTACAAGCCATGGTGCAGTGTCACCAAGAACATCCTTATAAAAACGGTGATGATCAAGTTCTTCAACACTGCTAGGAAGGAAATGTAATGCCCAGTCCTTGAAAGATACTGCATCTCTTGACCAGCCGTTGAACGTTGAGTAGTGGCGACTGCTGAAATGTCCACGAGGATAGATACGAAGGTGGGGATATGAGCGCACACCATGCTCGGCACAGAATTGTCTATGGGCGTCACAGTCAAGTTGGCCAACATTTATGTTTGGCTCATCAGCCACCATCTTGGCAAACTTGTTCCACTCTGGTGCCAGTTTCTTACAATGCCCACACCAAGGAGCAAAAAAGTCTATGGCCCAAACGTCGTCTTCACTTTTGTCTTCTACCAGTTCTTTAAATGTTTCAGGGTGGAGTGTTATCACTTTAGGATCAAGTGATATTTCAATGAATTCCCTGATTTCTACAGCTGTCCTGTAGCCACTGAGAGATGTGGTTGAACCATTATGGAATAAAACGAGGTTTGGATACGAGCTGATCCCATTGCTTTGGCACAGTGGAGCATCCGAGGTGCAATCAACAACGCCAAACATTATGTCCTCGAAAGAGCGGGACACTTTTCGCAGCTCAGGAAGTGTGCGCATGCATGGTGGACACCAAGGTGCAAAAAAGTCAACCAACCATGTGGTTTTGCTCTGCGACACCTTTTTATCAAAGGTTGCAGCTGTTACAGTCTGCAAGCGGCTTCCTGCACTTTCCTTTGCAAATGAAGCCAAATCTCGTGCATTAACACGACCATGATACACTTCGTATTCACCACTTGATCGCAGGAGGATGAAGGAAGGAGATTTTGTCACTGAAAACTGTGCACAAACATCTACCTCTTGGCTGCAGTCAACAGAGCCCAGACGCACCGACTGAATGTAACCTCTTATGTGTTTCAACTCTAGCTCTGCAGCTGTGTCGGGCTGTTTGCTCTTAGAGAAATGCAGAAGCCATGGTTCCGACTCATCACTGCCATCTAGCTGCTGAACCAGGCCACTGAAGAGCTCCGATGTTATTGGCTCAAAACTAGGAAGCTCTTTCAGAATGGCTTTCCGCAATTCAGAGGCATCGCTCCCCTCTAGCTCTTGAGGTTTTTTAACCTGGCTGGTTGCTGCTTCAAAGAAGTACACTCCATCACTAATTCTTAACTTTTTGCACAGTGTTGCTTCTTTGCTGCAATCAAGCAGGGAGACATAAGCAAGGCCATTAAGTGCAACAGCCAACTTCTTGAGCTCTTCTTTTACTAAACACGTGTCGGCATTAGTACAGGAAGCAACTACCACTGATCTAAGCAGTGAGCTGGCTTCTGCCTGTAAGAGGCCAGTCTCTGATATATCAACGTCGAGGTCAGGAAGCCGACGCAACACAAAATCTTTCAAATCGTCCAAGTCTCTAGAACCGGCGTACTTTTCCCTCTCTGGATAGAAGATCAATGACGGAAAAGAGTGTATGCCTTCCTGCCTGCACAACTGCCAATCTTCTTCGCAATTTACTGCGCCGATCCTAATAACTCCTTCGAAACTTCTGGCCAGCTGACGCCAGGCCGGAGCAAGGTGGTGGCAATGGGAACATTGTGGAGAATAATAGTTGACAAACCAGAGGTCCTCCGACTCAATTACTGAGCTCTGAAAGTCGTTTCTGCTCAATGTCACCACTTCGGGATCGTCATCGTAAATGCCAAACTTTTCGTAATAGTAGTTCCAGCTGTGATACTGTCGCCCCCAACCATTCTGGTCACCGTCCAATCCTTCTTCTCCGTAGGTGTCGTAACGCTTCCGAACGTCTGGGTCCTTCAAAACTTCATACGCCTTGTTGATATTTACGAATTTGTCATGTGCCTCGGGATCTCCTTGGTTCTTATCTGGGTGAAACTTCAGAGCTAACTTCTTGAAGGCCCGTCGTATGTCACGGCTGTCGGCGTCACGTTCGATGCCTAGGAGTTGGTAATAATCGTCGCACAATGCAGCTGGCCATAAGACGAGGAGGAGGATCACAGTTGCAGCTCTCATTGCATTAAGCTAGTCAACGCGTCACCGTTCCCACGACACATACAAGGCGGCGAGACTCGGAGCAAAACCTAGCGTTCAGTAGCTCTAGACAAAGTGCGACAGAACGCAAGCTTTTTATCGTAGTCGACTTAACGTCATATCCAATTCGTACTGCTCGAGGCAAAATAACACTTAATGTTGATGTCAGGGCTTGCAAACTTTCTTAATTAAGCAAGAGTAATTAAAAGCTTAGCTTACGTACGATACCAACGACACCCACGCGACTGCCACGATTCAACGCGACGCCAAGGACGCGACACGAAAACGATTTGGATTGGCGTGGCTCGGCGTAGTTGGTTGCCTGGCTGGTTTCGGACTGCATATTTTGCTGAAGTAGTCGCCAGCTTTTCTTCCTTCATCCGTCCAATCTGTCTACGAACTTTAGTAAAACGATAGTATGTACTACAGTGCACCAGAATACTAGTACACTGTAGTATATACAACCTGTTCAGTGAGCGCTATTTACGTGGCGCCAGTCTTGAATTCATTGTCTTTTCACACTCAAGAGCAGTTGATCCCCATGATCCAGCCAGCGTTTTCGCTCTTTCGCTGTCGTGGGGATGCTGGGGCGTCCGTTCTGACGCGTTGTCTGCATTCTGTATTAATGCGATTGGCATACTCTGGGAACTTTGCCCACGACTTTGCGGTATGGAGAACCTGTTTCACGCCACAACTTCGGCCATTGGTATAATGTGCTAAACGTGACAAGGTCGACGTACAGCCTCCCGCATTTTTAGTTATATCGCGCGCGCGTCCATAACGCGTCATTTTAGCGCATTTGAACGGCGGTAATCAGCGAAACCGGCAGAAGTACTCTCAAGTGCACTAAGCACTCTCCCGTGCAAGAGGGCCGACCAATCCGGTCGACGGAGTGAAAAGAGGGCCGGGGGGTAAACGTTATATAGTGCTTTCATGAGTGCCTAATAAGTGTACTAGCAGGCCTTCAGCTGCTCTGGTCATATGCAAGTCTAGGCGTTCTTTGTAGCCAAGCGCAGTTTTCGAAAAGCGAAACGACGCCTTATACACCAGTATACTATAGTGCCGTCA
Organism: Dermacentor silvarum; assembly: GCF_013339745.2. Lineage (NCBI taxonomy): Eukaryota > Metazoa > Arthropoda > Arachnida > Ixodida > Ixodidae > Dermacentor > Dermacentor silvarum. The sequence continues at coordinate 178,534,971 of NC_051154.1, forward strand.
CCCATACAACAAAGTCAATCAATCAATGTCATTTTATATCTCGCAGGGAGACATACTCGCGCGCGTGGAACTACATAACTAGCTGCGACATCAGCGTGACTCTTGAGAAGCTGCATCAAAGACTACGCATCCTTGCTCTAGATTTGACGTCGCGTCGCACTCAATTGCTGTTTGTCCGGGGCGCTACGCGCGTCGACTGAGAGCTCGTCGCACACGTGCGAGTCTGGCCGCATTCATAGTAGCTGGAACAGGTGGTTTAGCTGGTTAGGTTGAGTCGACAGTTGAGTCAGCCGCATTTTTTTTTTCTTCTTAGCTCTTAATACACTGCGCGTTGTGGCCCCTTTCCACTTTTGGTATGCTTCACCGCATAACATACTTGTATTGCGGCGAATCTAACTTTACGAAACCGAATTACACTTGCCTCTTTACCAGCCATTACCAAACGCTTGTCGGTACGTCGCTTGGCAAAAGTCTTACCAGCTAATTATAAAATGAACACTGCCCAGTCAAAAAAAGAAAAGAAAACGGGAAACAAAACGTTGAGTCCAGTTGGATTTTTCAATGGGACCTAACTGGTTCCAACTGGACATCATTGGAGACCTAAGTTCCCATTGGGCTTCATGAGAAGTACAGTTGGTTCCAATTGGGCATCATCAGAAGTCCAGTTGGACATCACTGGAGCTTGGTATGCCCAACTGGAAGTCACTGAGTAATCTCGCGAAATAGCAGAATAGTTAATAACAGCACAATTATAATGCTATAGTTTTCATGTAAAAGATCTTTGTATTTTGGTGTGATCAATGGAGAGAAGCATTTAGCTTTCTGTCAAGTTAAAAATCTATCTTGAACTTTTACCAGTTTCTGCATGAATCACTGGCACCACTAGGTCAACCAAATTTTGCTCACATATATAGCATCTGACATGCATTTCTCATAGTGAAGTGGTGAGTGTTGGGTATACGTCAACAAAGAGAATTGCCGTAATGTGTTCGTGCACGAGTGTCCCCATGAGTCCAATTCAGAGACCAATTGTGTTCAAAAAACCGATTGGTCCAAATGGACCTGTTGGATTTTTCCAATGGGTGTCCCAAAACACAATTGGAAATATCCAATTGGTTCCATTTTGAAATTTCCAACTGGTCTGAGCAATTTTTTTTTTTTTTACTGGCCTGATGAAGGCAAACTGCCTAGTCGAAACCGAGGCACCCACTTCGATCACTGTTAAATCACCGCAACATATTTGTGTATTGTGGGAAGGGTTGACGTGATCGGGTATGTAGGCTTTCCGTCAGCGACCAGCCTAATGTTCTGGTCTCAATGAATCAGATTTTCGGGGGAGAATGATGTTTTAACTCTTTTTGTCAGCTCTTGCCACTATGAAAATGCTTTACCGTAGTACAGAAGATGCCTCACTGCAGGACACGTCTTCCATAGTTGGCTGGAACCCTACACAACAGGTTCACTCTTGCCACTATTAGTATGCTTCACTGCAATACACATTTTGTGTATTTAGGTGAAAAATACTAAATCACATTTGTCAGTTTAGAATGCAAAGACCCTTGCCCTTTGCTTTTGTGATGTTATGACAGTGAGTATATGAAAGACATACTGCTAAAAACATCCACATTGAAATGGAGACATGAACATTGATGACAGCTAGCATGGGTTGTTTTAGCTATTTGCTTTGTTGTGGACCTGTTGTACTGTCATCATTACATTTTCCTGTGCTTTATACAGCACTACGCTGGCCTCCTTGAAGTCCTAGGGTTCAGGGATAGTGGGGGAAATTAAACATGTCGTGTTCTAAGACCAGTGTGATGGCTCTTCCGAAGAGGTTGAGGTTAAGTGCCTGTGAAGATTTTTTTAGAGGTAGTTTTCTGGGAAGAGGTCAGATGTCAAAAACAGACCTGTGATACCCTTGGTTTGAGTATTTAACGGTGGAAAGGATGCAAAATACATCAGTATTTTTTGTGTCCGACCAAAATCTAACAAATATGTAAAATATTTTAAGTAGCATTCATGAGTAACTGCAAGCTGTGCACACCTAGACCCAACGCACACTTCTCTTGCTCCAGTCCATGCAGGCCATCAGCTGCTTTGTTGGAGCCTTTAGTAAATTCTCAGTGGTGCAGTAATTTTTGTCTGCCTTTTGCTTAAGCATGCCCTAGACATAATTGAGTGATGTCCAGTTACAACTGGACAGCAGCCTCAGCTTGGGAGACGAGTGGTGAGCACATTTTATAAAACCAGCCTACACTTAGCATTACCAGTTGGAGCAGAGACCTGTTAAGATATGTGTCACCTTTAACATTTAGATCTTTGACTATGAATTCAGAATCTCCAGCACATTGAACTCCTATAACTTTAAATGCTGTATAAGTTGTATTCTTGTTCACTGCAGTTGCACTTGGCTTCTGTCCAAATGGGAGAGCACTTCTGCATAGCTCACCAGGGAACATTCTTAATTACATGCCTTCCTTTTATCTTACCTACAATCAAGAGCAAATGTGTGCTGTGCATGAGCCTAACTTACATTGCCATGTTTACCAGCACAGTGCATGTAGCTGTTGTTGGTTCATTCAAGCTAAGCATTACTACAGCCTTTAACTGTAGGTTGTGTGAGAGCAGAGAAATGTATATGCAAAGACAGTTAAGCACATTAAGACATCTTTTTGTGTTAGAAAAGGTGAAAGGTATACAAAATGGGACAGAACACATGCACTTTCATCTTTTCTCACACACAAATAAAGCCGGTGGAATAAGGCTTCTTCACTGTGCCATAGAAACTATATGTTTGCTCTCAACGGTAATTCCGATTCGTTGGATTTGTTCTTGTTCTGTGTTTATTTTGTAGCGTGTGCTTTAGTGTTTACACGTTGAAGTTTCAAACTCATTTTTATTTTCACAAACTGAACATCCCACGTCTTGATTTGACTTCCTTGTACAGAATACTTGCACTTGGCATGGAGTGATGAAGCAGGGTGGTGTAGTTAAAAGCACAGATTTCAGCAGTCCATGAACAAAAACATGTGTGCTGAAAATAAAGTGTTCCTGCCCACATTCCTGGTTGTCTAAATATGCATGTATCCCTGTATTCTCTTCAGAAAAACCACATATATGGGGAACTGATCGTGATAATTCCCACGAAACACACAAGCAGCTATTTGATGTCTAAAAGATGTCTTGAATGGATAATTGAAATATCTAATAGCTGTCCTGGTCAAGACATTTTCTAGCCGTGGACATCTACAGGTACTTCAGTAAGCCGTGCTAACGTTACGCGAGAAGTTGGCTAATAAACATCTTGACAAGAACAACTAAGAATTGTATTAGACGTTCCCGGAATTCTGTAATCATGGCTTCAGAAGCATTATGCAGGCTTTTATAAAACATCTTGACAAGAACAAGTGAAGAACTTTATTAGACGTTCCCAGAATTCTGTTATAAATTATAGCAGAATTCTGGGGACGTCTAGCAAAATTTTTAATTAAGCTATAAAAGCCTGCGTATTGTTTAAGTCATAAAGCATAATGGCTTCAGAAACAATATGCAGACTTTTAAAGCTATCTTTAAAGCAGCATTTATAAATTGTCATCCTACAGTGACGTGGTAAGTAAAATTAATGGCCACTTCAGCATACCATGCATCTGTATGCTAGCTTCATAGTACATATGTTACTATATAGAACTGAAAAATAAATTGAAGCATTACATTATATTATTTATAATAACTTGCATTAAATGTTGTAACATATATCAATTGTGCATAACAACACGCAGGAAAAAAATACAACCTAACCTTGTGAGAAAGCGGCTTTATTCACTAATAAATTGAAGGACATGCAGAATGATTTTACAAAATTTTTAAATACAGTAGAAAAGGTGACCACATAAAATAAGACGCAGCTGCAGTAACCACAGCAATCCAGGTCCCTTCCCTCTTGGATACCACTGGCTGCCCACAGAAGTTTGCTCTGTAATACAACAGTGAAGAAAAAAGTGAACAAAAAGCACGTAAACTATATATCAACACCACAGTTGTCAGTAAACAGCAAGCATTTTCAACAGCAATACAATTATAGTGTCACAGCTGTCCCCGATTCGTCGTCGGCGCGAAGTCGATCGACGGGGTAGACAAGCTGGTTGGTCGTTCCGTACTCAAGCGAACACAGTGAAAAGAGTCAGAGTCGGGAGTAAACAAAAAAACAAGATATTTATCGACTGATAAATATACACAAGTTAATAAAATAAAATAATAAGAAAAACACAAGAGAGACTAACACACCTGAACTTAATATCACACAATGATGAAGACAAATAAATACGAGCAATTAACAGTACATATACATATGAAACAGGGCTCGGATCAAATATACAAGAATAACACTTACAGTAATTGACGAAAGCACAGTTCCAAAGAAAACAAAAAGAAACAAACGATGTCATACGCGTGGCCGGGCAGCAGCAGCAAGTCCATAAACCATGAAGTCGACGCACAAAGCTTTCCCGAAGAATGCTGGCGGCCGATCTTGTCGAGGTGGATGCGAATTGCTGGGCTGGGTATCCCGGGAGTCTAGATCTGACGACTTCCCTCAAGCAGGTTGAGCTAACTTGAGGTGAACTACCGTGAGCTTCGTTGCAGAAGCTGGTTTGACGTCTCGTACGTCAACAAGTTCCTCGGAGTTCCGACGTGGCCAGGCGGCCCAGGCGATACTGGACGGCACTAGCCCCCCAACGGCTTCTCAGCAGCGCATAGGTTTAGCTTCTAGACTAAATAGCAAGGCCCAAAACCTGCGCTTAAATAGCCTCTCCTTTCTCTAGTTCCCTATGTAGGGAAACTGCCGGTATGTAGAGTTCTCCGAATTCAGGGCTTTTGGCTCCCAACAATCTTGGCCGCGTCCCTTTCACCATGGACGAAGAACCGCAGATTCTCCTCCCTCCCAATGTCAAGGGCCAAGGTGGAACCCGGCCTACCACGCAGACGTACACGCACACTTATGGGTCCGTAATCGGCGTGTCGCGTCTGGAATCGAGATGGCAGCCCGAGCGGCCACGACGCTTTTGACGCCCGTAATTCGGCGTGTCGATGTCGAATAAATTATACGCTGCACAATCAGGAGCCCACGTTTTTGACGCTCGTAATTCGGCGTGTCGTTAATCAGCGTCCAAACCATTCGAAAATATGCCGCTCCGTGACATATAGTTAAGCTTTGGCTTACCATGACTAACATAAATGGCAGCCAGGCAGCCACATGGTGCCAAATAAGAAATAACAATACACAAAAGAGGTGCATAGAAATCAAAAGAAGCCACTTAACAGAACAGTCAAGCCTTGCATGCTCCTACAGGTTTACCTGAAGATTAATTAGGTGTGCATGAAACTGTGCGAAACAAACACCGTTTGGCCCCTGTTCATCTGTTTGCAGAACATATGCCCTACAGCAAGATCAACAAATTTGTAGCAGCATACATATGGTCAAATGCCAAAAGTATGGAAACAATAATGCAGAGATTGTGCACGCACATAAACAAAGCGACCGAATAAGCATACATTCAGGATCTGGCTTGCAACCATGCGACTTACCTTGACTAGACAAAAACAATGGAAGCCAGCAGGCCTTGTGGTTCCGTGAAAGAGTAAAATTACTGCATAGGAAATAAAAGGAGACAGTCAACAAAACAGTCAACGTCTGGCTTGCAACCATGCGACTTACCTTGACTAGACAAAAACAATGGAAGCCAGCAGGCCTTGTGGTTCCGTGAGAGTAAAATAACTACATAGGAAATAAAATGAGACAGTCAACAAAACAGTCAAGCCTAGCATGCTTCTATATGTTTACCTTAAGTTTGATTGATGAGCACACAACTGTTGAAAAATATGGCTGCTTAGCCACCGTTGAACTCTTTATTTCCGTTCCAACATGTGCCCTACAGCAATTAAGATAAAAACAAATTTATAACAGCATACAAACCTTGACAACGACATATGGGTGACAAGAATGTAAGAAAATTACAATTCATGACCTGCTTCACACTTCAAAGGATGCTCAGCAGTCTGTAAAGTTGCAGCCCTGATGTTTATTTTACGTGTAATTATGCGGATTAATTTTTAATTGCACAAAATCTTCATAATACTATTGAAAATATATCTGCCCTGGACACACAAAAGATGCACGGGCCCGCAAAAACAAAAGTGCACATGGCGTGCAAGTTGCAAGTTGTAGCAGGTAAACGTATACGTACCGTAAGGAACTGCACCGCATCTGCAGGCGCTGGTCAAGGCTTGAAAGTAACCAAAAGAGCCACGAGCGGTGCACACGCTATGTACACTCGATAGAACTTTGGAAGAGAACCATGAGCACCGGCGAGCGAACGCTTGCGAGCCATGAGCACGGCCCTTTGAATCGCTCGCGGTTAAAGCCCCGGCAAGCTCTACTCGCGGTTAGGGAGCCTACATGCATAAAGTCCCTATATAAGAAAAGTACCGCCATCCTTTGATAAACGCCGCTTCTCTCTCTCTCTCTCTCCTGTATCTCCGATTGGACGATGATAGCGCGCGCTTTTCACTTCTTTATATTTTCTTTTTTTTTTTTCCGCCTCAGAGCCATGTTGAAAGTCCTCTGCGCAACCGCAGTCGCCGGCGGCGGCGCGCGCCACGAGGTCAGTGGCGCGCGCCCGGCCTGAAAGCTTCAAAGTGGACTTTCTAGGTGCGTCACCGTCGACTCGGCTTTCGCAAGCAAAAAGTAAAGAAAAAAGGCAAGCGCTTTAGTAGAGGAGGCGGCGGAGGAAAGAGTAGATGGTGGCACTTTTCTTATATAGGGATTTTACACATGCAAGCGCTGGTTAAAGCCCCTATATATAAAAAGTAGCGCCATTCTTAGATCTTGCCGCCACCGCGCTCACCCCGGCGTTTCCTCCTTGCCGCCTCCTGTCGCCCCAGCCTCCTCCGCTCCCCCATTGGTTGGCGCTGAGCCGTGCTCCCTCAAGGGCTGCAGAAGATAGCGCCAACCTTTCCCTCAAGAACCACTTATCGCTCCCCCATTGGCCAATCCGTGTCACGTGGAAGCACGCGTTGCGCTTTTGTATATTTTTTTCTTTCCAGCGCGCTCCGACTGCCATTCTCGGGCCTGTGCGATGAAAGTGCTGTACGCACAAAGGGATCAAACGTGTTAGGGACAAGAACTTCGTTGTGATGGCATGCTGCTGCGCCTTAAGTTGCCGCAACCGACAAGGCGAGGGCAAAAGGCTTTTTTTGTTCACCATCCGGCGTGCGCAAACGCTTGCTGCACACTTGATATTTGCGCCGTCTCGCATCGTCGCGTTGCTACTTCCAAAACGGCATTATTAACGCCAGTTACTGACTGACGAAGCATATTCGCACCTCAATAACTGCTCCGCAGGGCGCGATCCAAGTTTTCCGCGGATTTCCTCCTCCTCCTCCGTTCCACTATCGCGCTCGGCGCGACCAGCGCGATCGAGGTGCGATATCGACAGTGGCGCCGCCTGCGTCGGGCCTGCCGTGGCAGACGACAGCTAACGCGCTACCAGAGGAAATCCGAGGAAAACTTCGATCGCGCCCTGCGGAGCAGTTTTTGAGGCGCGATTTTGCTTCGTTAGTCAGTAACTGGTCTTAATAATGCCGTTTTGGAAGTAGCAACGCGACGATGCGAGACGGCGCAAATATCAAGTGTGCAGCAAGCGTTTGCGCACGCCGGATGGTGAACAAAAAAAGCCTTTTGCCCTCGCCTTGTCGGTTGCGGCAACTTAAGGCGCAGCAGCATGCCATCACAACGAAGTTCTTGTCCCTAACACGTTTGATCCCTTTGTACGTGCAGCACTCTCGTCGCACAGGCCCGAGAATGGCGGTCGGAGCGCGCCGGAAAGAAAAAAATATACAGAAGCGCAACGCGTGCTTCCACATGATACGAATTCGCCAATGGGGGAGCGGAGAAGGCTGGGGCGACAGGAGGCGGCGAGGAGGAACCGCCGGGGTGAGCGCGGTGGCGGCAAGATCTAAGAATGGCGCTACTTTTTATATATAGGGGTTTTAGCGCTGGTAACTTCAGCGCGCCCCCTGGTGCGGTCAGATCTGTCGCGCGCGGCAAGAGATGTCGGCGACGATAGCTGGTGTCGCAATTCCGGCTTCACCGCTTGTTCACGCAAAGGGAAAGGGAGGCACGGCTCTGATAAGGACGGTGAACGGGCGCGCACGTGTGCGCCCGGCCGTTTTCTTTTTTTTTTTCTAAACTTTGACTGTCTTGACAGACCACGGTGTAAGATATATCTTATATCTTACACCGTGTGACAGACTCACCCGTATCATCCATCGCGCCGTAGCATGGGTGCGTTTTGCTGGCTGCGCGGCAAACACGTTGTCGACGCGGCGATCGGAAAGGAATCAAAGAAAATAACCCCGCAGGATTTTTCTGCTTATTTACCCAAAGGGGGAAAGGAGCGAAAGGTTATACGATGCGACGTTAATGGATTGCATATGGCTTGTTAAAGTCGCACGGAATGTAACGCTGCGAATCGGGCGCGCGCATTTTAAATCTTTTTCACTTTCACGGCGCACGCCCAAGCATGTCGCACATTTTCTGACAAAAACATCTACATAAGTTCTTGAGTTAGACGCTCTCAAGACGTTAACCAATGTATACTCCGGTGACGCCAGAGGTGGGATGTTACCACAGCTGAAATACAATAGCATATTTGAGAAACCGTACTTCCTGCTACATAATGTTTCCAAGAACATCTATTTAACGTCTTCGCAGTAGACCAAGACGTCTTTAGCCGTTTGAAGCCGTTCCAAGGAGTGTTTAAGACGTTTTGTGTTTCGTGGGAAGTGCTCGTGACAGTTTTGAGGAACAGCCCTTTCGACTGGTGTACTTATACTGGTAAAATCTATACATGCAGTAAAATTGAAACAGAAGGCGAAATAGCGAGCACCAATGCTTGATGCGGCATTTGTCCGACTTGTATGTCGGCAATTTCAGCATAAAACAATATTCTCTCGGACAGAACATACTACAGTTAAACCTGCTTATAACGAATTCCTGGATATAACAAAGTTTTTCTATTCCCCGCCGTTACTCCATAGAAGCACATGTATTTGAGACCTCTACGTAACGAAGTGGCAGCGGGAGACCCCCTCGATATAACGAATTTCCCCCTCCGACCACCTAGAGATTTCGCCCCAAATTTTGTCATTTTTGCGCGAGCAGCAACCGGAAGCACCTTCTCCGCCGCGACGGAATGCGAAGCGAGCGCACGTGTGCGTGCGTGCGTGTGCGAGGCGGCCCTGCATCCCTCGACCCGGCGATCTTGCCGCCGCGGGCGTTACCTTTCCCCCTCCCTTCATTCAAATCTGATCCTGCCGCTTGCTGCAGCTGGCCTAGCCCGCCAAGTCGGCACTCTCTCCTTTTCCAGCTGATGTTGCCGACGCGCTGGTACACGCTGTGGCACATCAGACTCGATGAGCGCGGACACGCGCTGTCAAACGCTGGCGGCATGTGGAAGCGCCGCTGGAGAAGCGAGCGAAGTAACCTTCGTGCTGTTGTCTATCGTTTCAACGCAAACTGAGCGCCGAGAACACACAGCACGCACAAGGCTACGAGCCGCCGACGCACCTACACTGCTAGACTCTGCCCCAACGCAGATCGCTTTCAAGATACGGCCTACGCGACCGCGCGCCTCCGCGCAGTACGCAGTTGATGCCAGTAAAACCCCTATATTTATAAAAGTAGCGCCATCCACTTCCCTCCTCCTCCGTTCCACTATCGCGCTCGGCGCGACCAGCGCGATCGAGGCGCGATATCGACAGTGGCGCCGCCTGCGTCGGGCCTGCCGTGGCAGACGACAGCTAACGCGCTACCAGAGGAAAACTTCGATCGCGCCCTGCGGAGACGTTTTTGAGGCGCGATTTTGCTTCGTCAGTCAGTAACTGGTCTTAATAATGCCGTTTTGGAAGTAGCAACGCGACGATGCGAGACGGCGCAAATATCAAGTGTGCAGCAAGCGTTTGCGCACGCCGGATATGGTAAACAAAAAAAAGCCTTTTGCCCTCGCCTTGTCGGTTGCGGCAACTTAAGGCGCAGCAGCATGCCATCACAACGAAGTTCTTGTCCCTAACACGTTTGATCCGTTTGTGCGTACAGCACTTTCATCGCACAGGCCCGAGAATGGCAGTCGGAGCGCGCTGGAGAGAAAAAAATATACAATAGCGCAACGCGTGCTTCCACGTGACACGGATTGGCCAATGCGGGAGCGGAGGGGGGGGGGGTAAGTGGTTCTTGAGGGAAAGGGAAAGGTTGGCGCTATCTTCTGCAGCCCTTGAGGGAGCACGGCTCAGCGCCAACGGGGAGGGGTAAGTGGGAGCGAAAGAAGGGATAGAGTGGAGACGCCATGGCTGGGCGAAGCAAAACCGGCAGGCATAGGCGGCACGTATGAGGAGGCTGGGGCGACAGGAGGCGGCTGAGAGAGGGCGAGGAGGAAGAGCCGGGGTGAGCGCGGTGGCGGCAAGATCTAAGAATGGCGCTACTTTTATAAATATAGGGGCTTTAGATGCCAGAGTACACAACGCCGCCCCGCTATCCCTCCCCCTCGCTCCCTCGCCGGTGCCTCGAGCGCAATGGAAGAAGGCGCGCTTCTTCCTTACTTTTCTTGCGCGCGCGAGATTTTAGACGCGGTCGTCGGCTCCCCTCGCACGTTTTCACTCGCACATACAGCATACGGTGCGTGGCGACTGCGTTATCGCCCTTGGACTTTAGGGTACGGCCACGCTAGCGGCAAAAACACGCGGCAAAAACGCGCGGCAACGCGTCATGCCGCGCGCGGAAAAAGCGGCAGGAATCGGGGGTCTTGCGGCGCGCGAAATGCGTTCGAGACCCATTTCTACGGCAAATGCCGCGTGCCGCGACTCCCGTGAGATGAAGAACCAATCAAGAGCGACGAGGGTGACGTCAAGGAGCCATCACAACCGGACCGCCGCCGGTCCGCGCCGGGTTTTCAATCGTCGATCGTCGTCTCTCGCATGAAACAACGAGCGCTCGCGGTAATGCTCGCGCGTTCGGAGAGCGCGGGAGATCTTATCGCGCTGCCGCGCGGCGAGACGCGCGTGCCACGGTGGCCTCGCGGCAAGGCGCTGACCGCTGGCGGCATGACGCGCGCGTTTTTTGTCGCTAGCGTGGCCGTACACTATACGGCATATCTATGAGCCAAAACCAATTTTAGGGCCACAACGCGTCATGGACACCATCGTTATATAGCAAATAGGGATCTCAAGGGCCATACTTTTGCTGGCGGAAACCGAAAATACGCCATAGTTGTCGCCCTGGCACTTTGGGCAGCCAATGCCATCGTCAAGCCACCAAGCCAAGCGACATGAAAAGTCAAAATGGCCGCTCGGGCCGGCGCGGGGTGGCAGTTCGCAACGTATGATGCGGGAACGGTCCCACAGTTGCGACGCAACAGCGGGGTTACCAATGCATTGGGTTCTATGGGAGCTGAGCCAGGACCGGTCGAAAACGACGTAACAGCGAGGTTCTACTGTAACACTATACGACGCTACCACGCCATCGTGACGCTCGCTCTTCGTTTCCGATGCCTCGCGCTTGTGCGAAACGACAAGCGTCCACGCATCCGGTACCTGGTGTGACATTCCGAGGATGAGTGCTTCGACGAAAACGGAAAACGGGTGCGCGTTACAAATGAGGGCGCGTTAGAATCGAGTAAATACGGTAAGCATTTCTTTTTCGAATTTTCGTGCCGAACCTGCATATAACGAAATCCTCTTTATAACGAAGTTTTTCGGGAATTTGTCAATTTCGTTATATCCAGGTTTAACTGTAGCACTAAAAAGCACCCATTTTTCATGTAGGTGTACATTACAACAAGCTTTTCAAAGGTGGTCACCAAAGAAATGCTGATTTTAATAAGAAAATAAAGACGTTAAAGGCGGCTGTGAAAATTTATTTAGAAATTATGCAATGTGTAGCATTTACTTAGTTCAGAGAACATCCAAAGGTGCCAAAAGGTCTTGATAGCTGTGGATGAGGGAACAGTTCTGTTTGAAGCATGAGAAATATAATTTAAGATGGAAACATGAGTCATAACCTGTAATGCAATTAAAGAATCTTGCTACACCTTTAAAGATGAGGCAGTGAAATGAAATTGGGGTCACAGTTTCTTTTATTTTACTTCTTTTGGGTTGAATATACGATTGTAATAACAAACAGAGTGAGGAGGAGAACATTAGAAAAATGCTTGTCTCTTTTTATATCTGCCTTCTCTACATTCAAAACTCAGTAAAATTAACTTGGAAAGCTATGGTGAAGCCATTGGTTGATCATGTATGTTTCATAACAGTGGCAATCACCAAGGTAACTGTTTGGATTTACAGTGCGTTATTTGTAGTACATACCTATTTAAGCACTGAGCTATTGGAAGGTTGACAAAGGTGACCCACATACTGTACAAGTAATTTACCGAACAAAATACAGGGAGAAGGACGAAAAGATCGAACAGAGCATATGGGGGGCATTCTGCAAGTGTCCACCTAGTGGACATGTACATTTCGTCTGCTGCTGAAGTTCTGATTGACTGGGCTGGAGTACATGTGAGAAGGAGATACGCACCCCCAGTCAATCAGCACTTAGCAGCAGATGAAATGGACATGTCCACTAGATGGACACTTACAGAATACCCCCTCCCCCCCCCCCCCCCTTCCCCTCCCAGCTCTGTCCAACAGAGTACTGCGACCAAAATGGCTTCTATGCCACCCTTGCTTTCAATGTCCATCTTTGTCAGAAAAAGTGTGAAAGGACCAGGTTTGTGCATGAAAAGTTTCCCAAGGCTGTCTGCCGTGAAGCCCATGGTGGTAATCACAGGAACAGGGGGCAGATCAAGAGTACTAGCACCAAAGGAAAAGCCTTCATCAAAACAAATATAGAGGGGGGTGGCTGCATCCTCAAATTTGTCAGTTCACAAGTTTGTCAAGACTGAGTCATGTCAAAAGTTTAAGAATCCCACGTGGTCGATGAATAACCGCATAGGCTAAAATTATTTAGGTACTGTTTGAGGGCTACATATTTACTGGAGACCTCTGAAAATAATTATGTATGCCCAGAAGAATACCTTTCGCCTATGGTGACATCCTTGAAAGAATGAAAATGTACGAGTTGTGCCTGTGTGGTGAATGAAGTTACATTGAAAAACAAACTCCCAGCAATGGAAACAAAATGCAAAGAGTAGTACTTCAAGTATGTTTCCTCTTGCTTCTTCTGTAGGACTGACTAGATGAATACAAATAATAATAGTAAGCCGTCGAAAATTGGACGCCAACCACAATAATAAAAAACATGACATGTTTTGGCTCCTGCATGAGAGCCTTGTTTACAATGATTATGAACAAAGCTCCAGTCGAACCATCTCTTATTTTTTATTTTTGTGGTTGGCGTCCAATTTTCAACTACCATGTCGCCATAAGCGCAGGGTATTGTTTCGACCAGACCCGGCAGGTTTCCATCAAACTCTTCGCTACTTCAATGCAAATAGTTAGACATGGGCAAATATCAAATTTTGCTAATACGAATGAAATATGAACAGTAAGATTCGAATAGTCGAACGCAGACTCATACACTAACAGCAGGCATATTTACTTCAGTATAATTAACCACCATGCTTGTACTGACTAGTAAAAAAAATACTGCCAACAGTAGCGTAGCCAGAAATTTTGTTCGGTGGGGGGCTCAGGTTGCAGCGCGGCCTCCTCCTTATAGAATTTTTCGAGGGATCAAATACACGAATAATAACTGCATTGCCAATGCCATTGTATATTAGATGCTGCAAACGAATTATTGAATGCTAAGCACTTTCAAAGTAAACTATATATTTTTTCAAAAAAGAATATATTCGTATGTCCCAAAAATTGTGGCAGAAATAACTGATATCAATGCTGCCGCGTTTTTTTTTTGTCTATTTAATAAGTAAAGAAAATGTCACACGAACTTTAGAACTATATCAGTTCGAAACCAGCAAAGGAGTGCATGCAGCTGATATGAAAAACGTAAAGGCCATGAGGTGAATAAGTTGAGGACAAATATTTTGATGAATCTTTGTCATTCAAGAACCTTGTTTACATTTTTGCACATATGCAACGGCCAGGAAGAAAACTCAATGACGCTATCCCTCGTTGCAATAGATTGCGCAGGAGCAGCTGTTACCGGTCATGTATTTTATTTACACCAAGATTATACTCTCAACAGTGAGTACAAATAAAAAGCAGGAGTTCTGAAAAATATGCATTAGAAATGCGAAGATACAAGGGAATATACAAATGCAAAGATACAACTCTCTAAAGGGCAAAAAAAGAGCTGCTAGAAACAAAGTTCACTGCTTGTATACACAAAACCTTGCAACAAGATATTTAAATATACGTCTAAGTCTCCAATAAATCTACATATTTAAGCAAACGTCACTGTATATAATGCGTCAAACAAGACAAATAAACATGTTGCGCAGTCACAGATAGTAAACTTTGCGTACAGAAAGACAGATGATCAGGCAAGAACAAAACTATGATCGCAGAAATCGTGATATGTACTTAGGTCATGCAGCGGTCGCGACAGCGCCATATGGGTAGAATAATAGAGGAATAATGCAGAAATCAGTACGAAAATGTTTAATTTAACTGCCTGCACAGGGGCAACAATTATTTTGCACCCAAAATTAAAGCAAGGTATTGCTTCATTTCAAAAAAAAAAAAAATACGAGCAGGTAGCTAAAAAGGAAAGAAAAGGACAAACAAACGCCACAGATGATGCGGCAAGTTGAACTACCCAATATCCGAATGTGTTTTTGGCAAACGCCGCGTGGGCCGGGCTTTCATTGAGCAAGGTCGGTCAAAATTGGTTATTGATGTCCTCGTAATTTTCGTATTCGCATGATAATTTTGATCATGATGCTAACTGCTAGAATAAACGGCTAAAATGTCTGCGGTTTTAAAAGCTAACTAACAGTCATACGTTTTCATAAATACGAGCTTATGGACCTGAAGGAACACAGCTTTTTACTTGCATTGATTTTTGCTGCTTCGCTATCTAAAGGACAAACTTCTCTCGGCGGGGAAGTTGAGCAAAGCGGGCAATGACTTCGGACACGTTGATGCCGACGTCTCTGTGGGTGTATAGAAGTGCCAGCCTAACCATGCGTTCCACAGACATTGTAGAGTGCAATTTTAGTAAACTCTTGTTAAAAAATATTCTCTCTGTGCTGGCAGTGGTCGCTGGAAGGGTGACTAGAATCTGCAGCAGTTTGTACACATTTACATAGAACCTGCAGTCGCAATGAAAGAGGGCATCTATTCCGGTGCTAAAACCTGAAACACTCCCTCGATGTCGTTGGCATCCTTGTTTAGGTCACAAACAGTAGGCTGTTCAATTCCAGCGATGTCCTTCGTTTTGTCAGGACGTATGGAGAAGCAGCCTGCTTTTACAACTAGGCTTTCTTTGATAATTTCACCACAAATTTCTATATTTTGGTAATGTGCATCGGGGCTTAAACACGAGGCATTACTGGGGCAACTTTCCAAATGGTTCTTTAGATATGTATCTCCACAATCAGCTCGCATGCGAAGAAGCGCTGTGAAAATACCTGTATTTTCAGCAGGGGCTATGCGTAAACCCATAGGGCCACTGTCCCTGTGGCCACGAAGAGCCAAACCTTGTCGCCCGCAAATAGAATTTCCTCAATAATAGGCCATTTATTTTCTTCTGTTTTCTCATATTTTACTTTGCCAGCCCTGGTCCAGCTGATCAATCACATTGGGCAGGCTTCCTGAAAATGTTTGGAGAAAATTATCAGCTGCTAGCTCACAGTCATGGTGATATTTAGTATTTTCGTGTGTGTGGAAGATTGGGAGCGCATGCTTTCATTTCTGTAATGGCTTGGACACGAGGGCTTTAGTGCACGCATGTTGGCGCAAGTTTATAAGAGCATTAACCCCATAAAGTTCCAGAATTGGAAATCTTTTAAAGCACGCCTTTGGAAATGTCAGTGCACCTTTCGCGTCAAAAGTTTATGAGAACTTTATACCCATGAAGTTTCAGAATTGAAATCCATGCGTTTCGTAGATTCCACGGCCGCTGCGAGTTGCTGCAACGCGCCCGCACGCTATCGAAAAGCCCTTGAAAGTTTGTGCTCAGATCCTTGCGGTGCGTGACTCCAGGTGCAAGGGTGTTGCCACGAAATCCAGCCTGAATTCACAATATTTGTGCCGAATTGTCTTTTCGAGCATGAAAAAGAGATTGTACACTGAATCCAGAATGATTCCCGGCGTCGGTGGTAGTTTTGCTCAGCGGTGCATGCCGGCACGAAAAAATTTCAGAGGGGGGAGGCTCCGGCTGAAGCCACATCACCCCCCCCCCCCCCCCCCGGCTACGCCCCTGACTGCCAACTATCAGGGAAAATTAGGATTAGCTTCAAACACAAGATCACTAATTGTCATTTAGAAAACTGCACAAATAGCACCTAAGAATGAATAGCTGCTTGCTGTATGACTAGCTGTAAAAGAATGCTGTTTGCCCTCCCCCCCCCCCCCCACCCAAAAAAATCAGTAGTAGTGAAAACGGAAAACAAAAGCTGCTGAAGAACTTGTTTGCTGTAAACACATGTAAAGGGAGGACACGTTGCAAGAAAAAAATCACTGGTTATAAAAAGTTTACATGACTAGAGTGCCAAAAATATATGATAGACTATAAGCAAAAATCAGGGTTTTTCTGTAGGATTCCACCATGAAAACAAAAGCAAAACTTGTTTGTTTCTGCATTGCTTCGAAAACATTTGTTATTTCACTTCAATACTAATTGTTAGCAGACGGAGAACAGCAACAATTTTAAGACTGTTACTGCGAAATAGTAGGCTAGTTTTACGTAATCAAAAATTCCGAATAGTTAATCACTATAGTTTTTTTCTGGAAGTGGTTACAAGATACCAAAATACCAAATCCGTCTGAAGTTAGCTACAGCTAAGAAGACCTTGTCTTAAAAATCCTTTAAAATTTATCTGGTGCTGGGTAGAATCGAAACACAGCAGCCCGACGCTTCAGTGCACTGTGCCCCGAATGCGCGCGGGCAGCGAGGGAAGAATTCTCAGCTTAGCATTCGCACGTATCAACGCGCCACGCATCACGCTGCTAGATGGCGCCCAAGAGGAAGCACGAGAAAGGAAGCCGGCTGCAGTGCACACATCATATTCGTATCGCATTTCTCAGCGTTCACACGCAGACTTCGCGGCGTCACTGCTAGATGGCACAGCGTGTCTAAGGGGAAGAGCAAGGGAGGAGCGCGGCTGCAGTAGACGCCTTATACATGACGCGTTTCGGCGGTGGCAATACAGTGTGTTGCTACATTGCATCAATGCTAATTGCATTAACGTCAACATTCATCGCAAGACTGGTTCGGCTAGAATTTTCTCCATTTCGCTACTGAAGACACATGAAAAGATTATTTCATTAACATTCCAGGAAAGCTTGTATGTAGTACGTTTTATAAGCATAAATTGAAACGCCAACAGGAAATAACTGATCAGAAGGTCTGTCATACGTGAATATGCATGTATGGAAGTGCGACACGTAATCGCTCTGTAGCCGGTTTCTAAGCGCAGAGTAGTTCAAAGTGTACATTTTGGAGTCTGAATAAAGCCACTGCTACAAATGATGGTGAACCTGGAAACGGAACAAAGCATTGTAGTAGTTTCGTAATTGTTTGTGCTTGAATTTATGCTGATATGTTCGTGCTGCTGATACTCTATTACATCAGCAACAATTGTGCGAACAGTGAAGCTTGCGTCCTCACGAGTGCATGACTTGGCGTCCATAGAGTGTAGCCCGCGACCACCTCGGATTCGTCACGACAATGCGCTGTGAATCGGTGCTTTCACTTAATTGGCTGCCATCATCATGCCTCAATGCCTCGGGTTAGCTCAGCTCATGCATGGGTGATCGTTGCTCACAGCTAGGTTCATCGTGTTTTCTGGTGCCTACATGCTTGCTCTCATAGTACGCTGTTGCCTTATTTTTCCATTTCCGTCCTTGTTCAGGGCCTTCACACGTGCAAGCGCATAACACCATGCAACTTCCTAAAATTGAAGTCCATCGCTTAGCGATGCCTTCACATCAAAAAGAATAGAAAAGGAAAACAAGCACACATGAGAACGTGCTGCAGGCAATAACCACATCTAAGTGCCAGAAATCACAAGCATCAAAACCAATGAACATGGAACGTGCACACAAGCAGCGATCCAACGATGTGAAGGCTCGCATATATATATATATATATATATATATATATATATATATATATATAGTGCTAGTGAGTAAAATATAAAGTGGTTGTTTATTGAGGTCTCTGGAAAATAAGCAACCTAGGAGAGCCAGCAATCCCGAAGATAACATATTGCCGGTTCACAAAGGCAGAGGTACACCAGGGCCGGTCATGAATCCTCGTGCACTGCAAGACTGCACAGCATGAAAGCCACGCGCACTTTGCTGTTAACATTTCAGTCGGTGTTCATAATACAGTATAGACCACTTATAACGTAACCGCTTATAGTGCAGGACCGGATATAGTGCAGTTTTTTCAGACTCCCATTAATTTTCCCATAGCACTCCATGTATACACGTTTCGCTTATAGTGCAGTTGCGGGAAACGAAATACCGGTTACAGTGTGGCTGCCTGGGAGTACGGAAGTCAGCGGAGACGGTGAACGCTCCCCTCAAACGGGCGCCCCAAGGAGTGCTCGAGGAAGAAAGAGAGACAAAGTGGAGGAGAAGGGCACGTGGTGCAAACGAACAGCCAGTGAGGCTGAAACCAGAATCTTGAGTGCGAGTCCTGAAATATCACGGCGCGCGGGACACAAAACTGCCAACGCCGGCCACTGCTCGCTTCACAATAACGGTAGTAAACGAAATTTCAGGGAGCCAGCGGCGCCGGCACAGCACGGTGAAGGGCGCACGCGGAGACCGTGGAATGTGAGGGAGGAGGGCAGCAGGGAAGCGGATTTCGCCTCGGCAACTCCGCCGCTTCGGTGGCTCCCCTCGCCCTCCCTCGTAGATCCCTCACTTTCGACTGTCACCGTGCGCGCCCGCCGCCCGCCGCCGCTCCAGCCGGCCCGGTGCCAGCTCTTCGAAGTTTCTTTTTCTGCCGTTATCGGGAAGCGGGCATTTGCCGGCGTGGGCAGTTTCGTTGGCAGGCCTCGGACAGCGCTGCTGCTTCCCTCTGCGTAAAGTCCCTATATAAGAAAAGTACCGCCATCCTTTGATCAACGCCGCTTCGCTCTCTCCTGTATCTCCGATTGCACGATTATAGCACGCGCTTTGATTTCTTTATTTATATATATATTTTTTTTTTCCGCCTCAGAGCCATGTTGAAAGTCCTCTACGCAGCCGCAGTTGCCGGCGGCAGCGCGCGCCCGCCCGGCCTGAAAGTTTCAACGTGGACTTGACTTTCTAGGGCCGCCACCGTCGACTTGCTTTAGCAAGCAAAAGGAGATGACGGAGGAAAGAGTAGATGGCGGTACTTTTCTTATATAGGGACTTTACCTCTGCGCCGTAGCCGCACCGTGCAAGGTCAACACGTGACTAGAAAGTAGAGGAAGCATGAAGGAGAAAGAAGGGTTCACTGCCATTTTCTACGCGTGGCTACGATAGCGTGGCTGAGACGTCGGCGCGTACACGCATGTTCTGGCGCAACGCAGAATTGGCGACCTTTCCATTTGAGAGAGGGTGAAATTTCTGCCGTGTTTTTTTTCTTTCTTTTTTTTTTGTTTTGTTCGCACGCGACATTGAGGCTTCTAAGCTTTTACCCTATGGCAGTGCCGGAGCAATGCCGGTCAGAGGCGCCGCCGCGTGATTTGGTTCGAATTAACAAGATTCGACTGTAAATTGAATGCAAACATTCTAGTCGCATTCCTCGACTGTCGCATACGCGTGGCGGCTCGGTGCACATGTTTTGCATATGTTCGGGCCTTGCAAATTGTTTCTTTGGTTATAGTGCGGATATTCGCGACTCCGGCGACTTACGTTATAAGCGGTCTACACTGTATAATTGTATTGTGGTATGGCTCTGGCATTCTTCGGAGATGAACCTGAACCGTTTGAGGAAGGAGCCTGCACCTTCAAGCGTCTATTGAACCTAGCTGTTGGTATAAAAAAACTGCTCATATGCACTTCCGCATTTTTATCACATTTTTTTTTCTTTCTAATCCCCCTTCCCCAATGCAGAGTAGCAGGCTTAGGCCGACCTCTTTGCCTTTCTATAAATAAATTTCTCTCTCTCTAGTTCATTACCCATGAACAAGTACAAGCTCATGTATTCATTTCAAAATGAATCAGTTGTTTGCATCCAATTTCTCTGTTCCTGTCTGCCCTGTTTCCACGTAGCACATGCGCAACAGAAATGAACAGCAACTAGACTCCTTTACCACCCTGGTACTACATTCACTCTTCTGTGACACAGAATCTGGCATGCGCCTCACTGGAGTATCGGGTTTTCAGCCCCATGGCTTAGTAGTAGCGCACCCAGGATCTCTGCCGGGGAGGGGTTGCATTTTTATGGTGGTGGGAGGGGGGGGGGGGAGCAAGCACTTTGCATAATATGCTATGCAATTTCCTTGCTTTAGCCAGAGGAACCCAACACCAAATAAAATCCCTAATAATTATAATAATATAATGACACCGAGGATGATGACCATGCTTATTTCTGCAGTGTTTTACTCAAAGTAATTTAAGAGTGAATGAATAAATACAAGACAGTGATAGTGTGTTTTTGCTAATGAGGAAAATTCGACCTCAAGCCACCTCCTGAATTGTAATGACAATGTGAACAGAGCACTGCAGGTACACGTTGGACTGGTGGGGCTGGACGCGTGGGGGGGTTACAACATCCGAACCCCCCCCCCCCCCCCGTCGGTGCACCACTGTGGCTGAGCCAATCAGCATCTGCTGAAAGTGATCAACCCAGAATGCGGCCCCAGATTCACTGGGAATCAGTTCTGCAATTCTGCAAGATAGCGAAAGTCTGCTGGATTTAGAGAAATACATTGTTCCTCAACCATTTGTGCTTCTTCCCTTTCAACATTCCCAGTGACAACAATGACGAGCTATGGATATCCTATCGACATCAACTGCCAGGACATGGATACCCTAGGTATGTGTCGAATATGTCCTGCGGACGTCCCACACACAACCGTGTGGCAGCACTTTCCGTGTCCTGCAGACATCCCTTGGATGTCCGCTAGGGAAATCATGGGGACATGTAGCGTACATTTTACGGATATATGCCAATTGCAGTGTTTACGATAATGTCTATTACCGTTGCAGCACATGCTATGTGACATGCAACGGGCAGAGTGCCCATGCATCAAGAACAGATACATTGCGTGCACATGTTACGCTTTCCGCCAAGCACAAGTGACCTATTGAATTAATTAAAGTTTTCAAGGTAAATTGCATCAGAAAATTTGTAAACTACGACTTACACATGAGCTGTAGACATGATAGCTTCGGAATGTAATTCGAACATACGAGAAAACATAATTCTGTTACCCGGAAACTCAAAGACAAAGCCTCAATTGGAGGACAAATATTCATATGTATGTCAAAAAAAGGTCCATGTGGGATAACCTTGGGACATTTATGGTAGGATAATTGAAATAGGTGCATGTGTGATATCCTTGGGACATCTGCAATAGGATATCTGACTGAACGTCCAGCGGATGTCCCATTTGTATCTGAAACGGTGCATGGACACTGGGACATGATTCGGATGTCCTATGGACGAAGCGTTTTCACTGGGTTATTAGTGTGTCAGAGACTGGAGTAACATAGTTCTATTTTTTTTTAAATTCTAGATGCTTAAAACTGCACTTGCACTTTGGAGTTGCGCTTTAGTAGTCAAAGGTCTTCTATTGCAATTTACTGTTTATTTGTTCTTCACTTTCATACTGCTTACATTCCTTGCTCTTAGAGGCACGTGGATGCTGTGCCCCTCCTAGAGGCAATCCATCTTCAAAGTGGCAAAACCCTGATGCCAAATTCTTGCACTTACAAACCTTTCAACTCCCAAGCATGAGCTGTATTAATTCTAGCAGATCATATAGAAGACTTCCATTAATTCGACTCCAATTAAGTCAATTTTACGGTTAATTAAACCCCAACCGAAGGTCCCGGCAGTCGCCCATGCATTTCTATGTACCTAAACTTTTGTTATTTAGATTCTAAAACTGGCCTTTGCCAGATATGTCGAACTTGACCAACCAGCACGGCACATGCCTGACCCCAATAGCGACCCCCTTAATGGCAGCGTCTGTCTCGACGAAGGTTAAGCGACAGTGATTGTGTTGAACACACATCAAAATCTGCCCCCCCCCCCCCCCCCCCCTGTTGGAAACGTCTATTTTCGGCCTACCATAGGAAGAGCTTAGAGCTTCACGCAATAGCTGTAGCTCAGTGTCCGATTACGACATTTACCCAATTCTATCCACCACCCCCCCCCCCCCCTTCTTTTTTCAAGAAAGTGGGGCCGGAAATTACCTGCGTGGTGCAGTCGGACACGAAATCAAAACTGCCATTGTGGCAGTCGTATGCTTTCCAGGATAACATAGACGTATTGTGGCGAAGCTGACTTAAAAAAAAAAGTCACTGATGTGCAATACATATTAGTCCCTTGCCTATTTTTCTTGCTTAATAATTGGGTGCGCGCTCGATTTCTGCTTTGGTTGGGAGCTTTAATGACATTTATACGTTGGTTTTCTACTTCGGACACATAGAAAGTGGCAGCGCGTTTGATTCGGGGGAGTTTAGAATAGGGCAAATACTGCGAAATGAATCAGCAGTGCGTTTTCCTGCTTTTTCTGCATCTTGTTTAATTCGACCCGCCGGATATTTCGATCAGTCTCATCGGTCGTGCCAGGGCCGAATTAACGGAAGTCGACTGTACTAAAAATAACAAAGATGTGACTTAGTCATCCAAGGTTTGCAACTTATCTTTGCTTGCCTAAACGAACCAAGCTTGTCAACACAGTTCAAGCATTTTAATTTAGGCACTCATACCCTTTCTTTGAGCACATTCTTTTCAATATTATCTGTTCAGCCAATAAAGTATAATTGAGGTTTACACAAGTTGCTGAGGGTAAGCCTCTTTTCAGACCAAATCATTAATATTTTGGGCTACCATAAAAGATAAACTGCGCATGTAATAATTCATTTTTTGGATTGTTATATATACAACATGCAAAATTTTGGCAGAATAAAAAGTTACAGCCTTTCTAGAAAGAATTTGAGAGCTTAAAAAATTATGGGGCTTTACGTGCCAAAACCATGATTTGATTATGGGGCACGCCGTAGTGGGGGACTCCGTAATAATTGCAACCACCTGGGGTTCTTTAATGTGCACCTAAATCTAATACACGGGTGTTTTCTCATTTCGCCCCCATCAAAATACGGCTGCCGTGGTCGTGATTCGATCCCGCGACCTCGTGCTCAGCAGCCCAACACCATAGCCACTGACCAACCACGGCGGGTAGAATTTGAGAGCTAAACGTACAGTATGTTTTCTACAAGGCAAATATGAAGGGATGGTAGAAATCTGTTCATCTTCTTAGAAGTGCACTCTGTCTGCGAGAACTAAATAAAGTTTCCCAGTCTTGTTATGAAGGGTGTCTAGTGTAATAATAGAAACACCTACTTGTCTGCGGAAGGATGTAAAGCTGTAGATGCAAGATTGTAGTTTTGAGAGGGACAGATGACAATGCTGCAGTTACATGCATCTCACAAGCTTTGGCTATTTTCAGAACAGTGACTTTTGGAGATCTCTCAATCGTTTTCATTAGCTCAGTGCTTACGGCACATATCACATATCAACAAAGAGGAAATGTTAGCATTTGGCACAAAGATACCAACTGTAGCTACAGTCTACAATAAATAATAAAGAAAGGAAAAGTAAAGGAAACCCAAGAGGTTCAAATCAAATGAAGGGATGCAGAGTGATCACAATTGAGGCCATATTTTAAAATAAACCCTTCTCTCTGCTGTAAGAAAGCTCAGCTGGTAAAAAAAATAAAATAAAAAAATAAAGGGAATCACGAAGGCACAATGTGAATGCATATCTATGCAAAAAAAAAAAAAAAAAAACATCTTAAAACGTGCCGCAAACCTATCAAAAGCATGTTTACATTGCAATGAGCAATGTAGCTGAACGTTTCAAGGGTAAGCAAGGTTCTGGTAATGTGTTGCAGCAAGGAGCGCCTTATGGCTGTGAAGCTACAAATGTCGATGGAACCGGGGCTATTGCTATAGCTAGCTTCAGAATGAAAGGAGCCAGATGTCTAACCTGCTAGCAGGTCAGCAGCTTTGCTGCATTAAGTTACAAAATGTTGGGGTACCCAATAGAAATCAAACATCTTTTATATGCATTCAATCCTGCCCTTTCTTTGATCATCACCGTAGCCTGCCCTTTTTCGCTGCAGCTGCTGCAAAGTAATAAGCAAGCATCACCTCACACTCGATCCCTTTTTGCCATCAGGTGTTTCATCTTCCAACTTCCATTGCACAGTTTTCAAGAAGCTGTGCCTTCTCAAAGCCTACAGCTGAGGCCAAAGGACTTGTAGCTTAGCTGGTGCAGTGCTGTGCATGGAATCAGAGTCCAGAGCAAGATTACAAGCTTGACTGTGATTTGTGAAGTCTGTTTGCTTTGCTTTATTGAGATGACCGGTGACAGTCCGTTCATGAAAAGAATGTGCCAGAATGGCAAAATTCAGCAAGAAATGCAGGGCTGTGAGTCTTTGGCTAAAATATGCATGACAAAATCTGTGATACTAATTCCATGCTTAGAACTGCCCATTTAACTCGCATTCATGGCAGCTCTTACTAGACAAGATTATGAGCAAGTGCTTCAGTTTTTTGTGAATTATTATTGGTATTTATTTTATTATTAGTATTCCTTTTTGCAAGGGAATGTAGTCACCTACATATCCTGTTATATTGCTGGCCTGCATACATGTTTATCCACCATGCAGCGTAGATATAAAAAGCACAGTGTCATTTGGTTTGACTTCATAGTCAAGTCCACCCTGTAAGTGAAAAGAAGGCATAAATGAGTAAGTTAACAATGTGATAAATACAGCTAACAAAGGAGGAAAATAAAGTCAGACAATCTATAACTTCATTATAAGAAAACGCATACCCATTGTGCACAAACTGAATACTGTAACATGTGTATCATTAAAGAATATGTATAGTATACTGTCAGTTCCTTTATGATGTTATTCATCTCAGTGCTCAGCTATTCATTCCAGTATAGTCATCTTGTAAAAAGAAAGAAACAAAGGATGAACAAAAGAAGTGCATCATGAAGCTGTACCCAATGCACTTGTAATCACATTTACAACCATTTTATTAATGTTAACTCTACAATGTTTGAGTTCATAAACGTTGTCATATCCCTTTCAGCTGATATGCCTAAAGCTGCATAAACTGGGATAATGCCTTGAAGTAGAAGCACTAATGAACATAATATTTCAAAAGTGTTGCATTGTCTCAAGGCACTCTGGATTAGCTGCAAAATCAATATGCGTAAAACAACTTCGAAAAAATATTTGAACAAGACATTCCTATTGTTGCTGGCAGCACCACAGTGGTCATGCAGTGGGTTCTCTCTCTAATTTTTGACAGCAACAATTTACATCAGGCAGCTCTAGAAATGACTGGATGCTTGCTAAGCACAGTGAACATGAAATAGTGTATTTCATTCCTGTATCAGAAATAATTTTTAGTATTCAGGAGTGGAGTCCCCATTTGTGGAGTCAACGAAACACAAACACACACACAAAATCGAAATTCCTTACCCGTTCCTTTATTGGTTTTAATAATGCTGAACATGATGAAAATGTGTTACTTTTGTCTAAATGTTCTAAAATTAAATTTTAATCAGTCTGAATTATTTTTTGTCTGAAAGAGATATGCTTAAAATTGTGACTTCTCAGCGGTTTGTCACAGAACCTCATTATTTTTGCATGCAATATGATCATCTATGTACAAGACATTCTTCTTGGTTTTCACCTTAAAGGAACACTAAAGGCAAACATTAAGTCAAGCTAAAATGATAAATTAGCAATCCGAAATGTCCAAAGTACCACTTTCACTGAGGACAGGGCTCTTACAAGCAAGAAACTGATGTAAACTGGAAATAGGAATGACGGTGCCACTATGAAAATATGGCACCAGGTCCCATGACATTCCATTTGTAATTGGTAAATTGCAGTCAACCATTGATAATATAAAGGTTATTTACATTGTATTTCAACATGAAAGAAACTTGAACCTAATTACCGTGCACAAAGTGATAAACAATAATACGTGTAACAATAACAGACACGAAGACAGCAGTAAGAATTTAAGAGTAGACATCGGTAGCTGATGTCTTATCAGAGATTAACAGGAAGAAGTCGAGTAGGGCAGCTAATGTAATCCACAGAACAGACAAAACAGTGGCCCATTAGGCAAACAGAATGGGTGCCAGGGGAAGGGGAATGCAGTTGAGGGCATAATAGAATAGATAGAGTAATCATCCATATTAGGATATTTGCAGGAACAAGATGGAGTTGGCTGGTGCAGGTCAGGAGTAACTAGACGCTGTTTGGACAGTCCTTGATCCCGCATTGACTGAAATAGACTAATGATGATGGTGATTGGATTATTGCCTACAGAAGAATTAATTAATACTATCTCTTCACCACCTTTTCTTTGAGGCCCTTTGACTCAAAGCAGTTCTTAGCATGCAGCACAGCATAGGTGTCAGAGTGTGAGCACAGCACAGGATTTCACATACATGGCCCTGATAATCACAGGCAATTTGAATTGCGAAAAACTTCAGCAGCCCCTTGTGCCATGATTTTCCCAGCAACTAAATGTCATCTCTTGGCATAAAACAAACATTGTGAGGTTTCTAAAAGGGTGACCTTACAATCTAGACTGATTCAATGTTTGCTTTTAGTGTCCCACGTCTAACACACTGAGCGATCACAGCCACAATTTTTACTATAGTTTAACAGAGAGCATTGTAAAAACACCAAAGTCATGGACACAGCAAAAAACAATCACTTGCCAGGAGCTCCCAATCTGTCTCATTCACCAAGACGAGAATTCCTGGCCGTCTGAAATATGTTACAAAAACATCATATCAGCAAGGATAGGCGCTATTTGAAATGACACTTTCAAGTCAAACATAAAACTAAAGCATAAAGGGAATAGCTTTTTTTGCCTCTTTTGCCCGTCTTTGCACCTGGTGGTAGGACTTGCGGTATGGGGCCGATGCAAAGGGCGTGTGCTCTCATGCAACCGAGCTGCAGGGCACGTTCGTCATCAAATGCAAACTTTATAGCTCTTTGATATGCACGTGCTACTGTACGTAAGCTTTGATGTGTCTGGAGGTTTAGATGCAGTAATGGAGCGTTCGGCAAGGAAAACATTTGCTTGTTCGCTCAGGCTATTCGCTTACACTGACAATCATCGTCGATGGTTTCTGCAGAATTTTATATTTTCTTATATATGTTTCAAAACACCACGCTTTATTCTATGAGCACAAGATTGGTATAAAATCATAAAGGTCACAGGTGTTTCCTTTGTATAATGTCATTATATATTCAAAGGTGCTCGACTGACGTTATTTGGATGTACTCAAGTTTTAACTTCAAGCGAGCGGATAACAGTGCGATATAGTGGTAGCATTTGAAGCCTTATGCTGAATGATGCGAAAGAAAGTCCTTCACTGAAATTTTGTTGCCAATGCACTCCATCACCCAAAGTAGACACTTGATTCTTCAGACAGCAGATGGATTATTTGTGTTCACAGTAAAGCATATTAAAGAAACACCACTGTATTTTACAAGATGTGGCATGCTCTCTTTTCTATGTGCTGTGCTACTAGCATGATTGCATCCTACACTGTTTCTCAGATAATGCAGGAAGTGCAGCTCTCTGTTCACAGTTCTGTCTCTGGTGCTTATGGAAATTGAAGTCTGGGATTGTTCGTGCCAAAACCAAAATCTGATTATGAGGCATTTCATAGTGGGGGACTCCATATTAATTTTGACCATCTGGGGTTCTTTAACCTTTTAACTGCCTATGACTAGGTAACTCATCATCACAATGAGTGTCCTCTGGTGCTGATGACGAGTCATTGTGAAGTTTTCGCAATTTTTGCATATGTGTATACATGCAGTTTCTTATTATTTTGACAAATAAATTACTTTTATTAATTTTTCTCAACAAGAGCAGTAAAAATCCAATAGGCATTCTTAGTATCACATTTTTTTTTTCAGAAAAAAAGATTGCCACAAGATATGCAGGTCTAAAAAATTTTGCAATATTAAATGTTTTTTTTTTTTAATTTGTCGTTAAGGACCCCTTAACTACCAATGACAAGGTAACTTGTCATCACAACGAGCATCCTCTGGTGCCGTTGATGAGTTAACTTGCTGTGAACTTGACACAATTTTTGCACATACTTGTACGTAATGAATTACATGTAATGAATTACTTGAAATCAATTATTTTTTTAATATAACGATTACTTTGTTTACTTGATAAGGCTCACAGTAATTGAATTACTTTTTTTCCTTAACCAATTAGACGTAACCAGTTACTTTATTGTTAAGACAAGCTGTGACAAATGACGCAGCTTAGAGAATCTGAATTTGGCAAAAACTAAAGTAGAACACCCGAGATTGTGCCAGGCTGCAGCCTCGCAAATGTGCATGTTCAGACAGGCGACCCCGGGGGCTGAGTATTTGTTTCATCTTAACGCTCCACCAGATGTTGGCAGACGAATTGATCAGATGCTGGTATTTATCGATGGTGAAGGCCACTTAGAACATTATAAGTATTTGTTTCATCTTAATGCACCACCAAATGTTGGCAGACGAATTGACCAGGTGCTGGTATTTCTTGATGGTGAAAGCCACTTATGACGTTATAGGCAGGAAATAACATATGGACAAACTTTCCAGCTTTTCATTGGCCAAACTGAAAGCGTCTTCTTCAAGTCCCAGGAACAATGAAGTGCTGCTATTCATAGAGGACCCAGATGCTGAGCAACCACAATCGTCTGCACCATATACGTTGCAACACCACCTTACCACCCTGTGCGCACATCGAGTGAGCTGGTTAACCTGCCTCTTTTACCTCCTCCTTAAGGAAGTATTCAGAGTTTCTGCTGATGTCTTCACAAGAAAAAAGAAGGATGATGACCCACGAAATTTGTTAAAAGCAATTGCTAGTGCACATAAGCAATGTATGAACGGCTGCACAGGACGCATTGAAGAGTGCCAGGCAAGCTTGTTCTGTTTACTGTACCTATGCAATGTTAGCAAAAAGTTTGGAGGAAAGTAACGTAAAATTAATCGATTACTATTGTGTAATTTCTCAATTACTTTCGTGGAACAGTAATCGGTACTGTAATCAATTACATTTTGCATTAAGTAACTGTTATTGTAAACGGTTACTTTTTTTCTGTAACGTGTACAAGTCTGGTATATCATCATCATCGGCCTATATTTATGTCCACTGCAGGACAATGGTGAAGGTCACTTAGGACATTATAAGTATTTGCTTCACCTTAATGCACCACGAGATGTTGGCAGACGAATTGACCAGGTGCTGGTATTTCTCGATGGTGAAAGCCACTTAAGACGTTGTAGGCAGGAAATAACATATGGACAAACTTTTCAGCTTTTCATTGGCCAAACTAAAGGCGTCTTCAAGTCCCAGGAACAATGAAGTTTACAACAAGTTAAGGACCGCACAAAGAGCGATGGAACAAAAAATGTTAGGCCTAACGTTAAGAGACGGGAAGAGAGCGGTGTGGATCAGAGAACAGGGATAACCGATATTCTAGTTGACAAGTCTGGTATATGTACAGTTGTAATTTTGACAAATAAATATTGCACAATATATGTAGCTCTAAAAAAATTTGTCACAAAAATTTTTTTTTAGAGAGAGAGAGAGAGAGAAAGGTAAATGAAAGACAGGGAGGTTAACCAGAGATTATCCCTGGTTGGCTACCCTTTACCAAGGAAGGGGTAAGGGATGCGATAGGTGAGAGAGAGCGAAAAATAAGCATAAAAAAGGAAAGAAAAGAAAATCACACACACACACAACGCAGAACTGTTTTTGTGGGCACTGTCATGCAATCTGCGAAGGCGTTCTAGTGTTGCATAGTGTCAATGTCCCACCCTACGTCACACAGTGTAGAGTCACAATTTGTCACTCAGTCCAGTGTCTCTTAAGTAATGCAGCAGTGCCTTCAGGGCGGCTCGTGCTGTTTTTCGTGTAGGCCAGTTTCCAAGGATGTTGTTTCCCGTTATTGGGCGTTTGTCAAGTTGATCTATCATGGCTGAGAGGGCTGCTCTGCTGGTTGAAACGAGGGCACTCACAAAGAAGGTGCGCGATTGTTTCGTTGCACCCGCAGAAGTCACAAAGTGGGCTATTGGCCATTCCAATAAGAAAGAAGTACGCATTTGAAAATGCTACTCCAAGCCATAGACGGACTAGAAGTGCACAGTCACATCGTGGAAGGCCGGATTGAATACGGAGCTGTAAATTAGGGTCCAGGGTATGCAGGCGTGCACTTGTGAAATCAGATGAATTCCATTGAATCAATGTTAGGTCATGCACAAGCACTGGAAAGTTTTTTTCGCTGCGTCGGCTCTCAAAAGAAGAACGGCAACGCAGTTGACGCCGTGATGGGCAGATCGGGCAGCTGCGCCCGCTCGATCATTGCCATGTATACCACAGTGGCTAGGCAACCACTGATATATTATATTGTGTCCTTCGTCAACTATGCGATGGTGTATTTGTCTGATCTGTGCAACGAGCTGCTCATGCGATCCATGGCGCAGTATTGAGAGTAAACTCTGGAGGGCTGCCTTGGAGTCACAGAAGATTGACCATGGATGGGGTGGATCCTCCAGAATGAAATGAAGAGCTACCTTTTTTTTTTAATTTGTCATGGCAGTTAAGGGGTTAATGTGCACCTGAATGTAACAGAGCATTTTTGCATTTCGCCCCTATCAAAATGTAGCCTCCGCAGCCTGGATTGGACCCATGACCTTTGCAGCGCAACACCATCGCCACTAAGCTACCGCCACAGGTTTTCTAACAGAGTTGTTAAATATTCATAAACATAGCCTCTGCCTTATCTTTCTCATTCTTTTTTCCCCCAGGGGTTGACAGTCTATACAATAGGCAGCAGACTATGAAGTCCAGTACCTTGCTTCAGAACAAGAATGGGTATGGGGAGTCAGTGGAACCCCCCTTTTTATCTGCGTATGTTTCAATGTGCATTTTGGAAGAAGTTTCTACACAAGCAATTAAGACCACATGGCAAGTTTTTGAATGGCACAGCAGTTCTTTTGTGCGACCAACTGCTAGTTTCACTTCCACACTGACATCACTACTCCGTTGATGACAGTTTCAAAAACTACATCTTACAACACAGCGAGGTCTGTTAGCCAATGCTTGAAATTTAGCTTGTTGGTCAGGTTCCATGATTTTTGCACTAGCATAAGGACATAAGGGCAAGGACACAAACATGATCACCCGTTCATTCACTCTTGAAATCACTCATTCAGTCTGGTTTCTTCGTGTTTATGTCCCTGATTTTGTGTCCCTATGTAAGCGCAGGTACCACGGAGGTTTGCTGGGTTATTGCAGCTCCAGCAGCATGGTAAATTTAACTGCTGCATGATGATTCACGCTATTTCATCAGCACAAATTTCTATCTCTGTTTTGTTTCATCTTATTTAATCTGTGAAGTTGCTGCTGGATATTTAGAACATTATGCACATTTCTTTAAAGTATCAAACTGCCTTTTGTGGAGTATCCACTGTCAGCGCTTCTTGTTCCTGCAGAAATTCCTGCACTGATGAGCAGACAGGATGCACATTGTTCTCTAAACCACTAACAATAACATATAAAAAATGCCTCTGATTTTCTGCCTTCTATAAGGAGATATTTTGTGCATAACATTTCGATGGATTGACTTTTCTAATAAAATATTTGTACTCGCAATGACACAAATAAGGTGCATCAGTGCTTATCGGCAACATTAATGAGTTAAGATACCCTCTTATATACCTTCTGTGTAATCAATTTCACTTACAGGTGTTTGTTTTTCTTTCATATACTACTAAGACACTTGTTAAACCTATATGATCTAGTATATACAATTGCATTTCTTTATTGTGTCGATTTGCCTTGTAAAATATCTTTTCTTACTTGCACTAATACACCTTTAATGTACTTGACCCCTTACTTGCCACTGGCTATGGCTCTAGACATACTGTGTATTTTTCTGTAATTTAAAAAGAAAGAAGAAATTGAATTGAACATAGGCTTCTTCCTGAATTTTGGCAAGGGCAACAGTGACTTTTTTATTTTGTAAAGCCTTTAACTTTGTAACAGCAGTGCTGCACTTTCAGTTTGTGCAAAATTGATTGCAACTTTTAGCTTTGTCATTAAATTGCCGAGCGCTACCCCTTGTCCCCTACTTCTGCCAGTTCTTGTATACACAGTCGAACGCCTTCATAAGGAAGTGCTTAGGGCCTCCAAAATCATTCGTTATACAGGTCACTTCGTTGAAAATGTCGTACACTGCTCAGCTGACAATAGAACCGGGACAGAATTATTCTTCGTTATACAGGTCATTTCGTTGTAGAGGCGCTCGACTATAGCGGCAATCATCCGAGTGATGAGGGAAAAGTTGCTCATATAAAGTGCGTCCATGGTTGTTATGTGTTCGGACTAGCACCTGCCCCCATGCTTCCACTGTAATCCTGCACCCATACCTTCTATGTCTTATTGTACTGCGAGTGCATTAGTGCAACATCATAGTGATATACTAAGAAAAAGTGTAATCAAGCTGTCAGACTCTTTAATGAGAGAAAATACATGCCAGGTTCAGAATTTACCCTAAGGATCAAGTGAATTGTCATTGTGTGATGTGACATTTCAACCATGCTGGGTTATTAGTCCAACAGAAATTATAATGTGAACAAACTATATTACCGAAGACTATAATCTCCCATGTCTTGTGTGAAAAAAGCAGTGCAAAAACAGTGACAAAGAGATCACATATAGAAGCACTGTGTTGTCTTTACCTTGCACATACTTTCAGACTGTTTTCTTTACAATGTGAGACTACCGAAGTGGCCCAGTGAAGACAACCCTCCATACCCAACAGCTATTAATACAACAAAGATATTGATCATAAATTGAAAAGTGGCTTCAAGACACTTCAGCATGTTTACAAGGAACACAAAAATAATTTTTAGTACTTACAATTACTGTATTTGCCTCACATAACTTTACCTCGCTTTCAAAGCTATGAGCTGAAAAGTGAACAAACTGAAAACTGAAACCTGAAAAGGGAGATGGGGAGGGCTCACACTACCGGCTGAGAACATAATCTTACTATTTTAATTTTTTGTTAATTTACAAGAGCACTGTATCCATGTTTACATGTTTTGCAAGAGGTGAAAATGAGCACTTTTGCATACACAATTTATTCATAGATTAGTTGGAAATTTCTTGATGGAAGGGTTTTGAGGTCATACAGTTCCAAAGCAGCAGTAGAACCATCATCTAAATTGTTGAGCTTAAACATACATGCTGACATGCCCGTACAATGGGTTAAAAATTTAATAAGAAGAGGGTAAGAAAGAAGGTTGATGTATGAGGCCATGCTAAAAAAAGGTTGGCATTGGACCACACTAAATGTGTGGATATGAGGTGATTGCTGCGGTGGTAGCTTAGTGGCGATGGTGTTGCGCTGCAAAGGTCATGGGTCCAATCCAGGCATGGAAGCTACATTTTGATAGGGGCGAAATGCAAAAATGCTCTGTGTTACGTTCAGTTGCACATTACCAGCTGTAGAAGAAAGGAGATAAATGTTCTGACAGAAATTCATACTAAGGTGAAAAAAAGGCCATTCCCTCACCATTGTCAGGGAAAGGGCAGTGATGCTTTGTCACGGAAAAAGAGTACAACTACTACAGGCACTGTACCATTGCTGAGACTTAACTGGGCTTGATTTAATGCTGGAATTTGCTTTAAAAACCCAATTTCTTTAAGAAAAATTTAAATATTCATAAAAGAAACTGTGGGTTGCAAATGTTTTCTTCTAGTTATTAATATTTGTAATCATATCGTCGACAACAAGGCGTTCGTGTCAGACGACAAGAGACATGCCTCTTACCATGACACAACTTCTCTTTATGCATGTCAAAAACGAGCAACATTGTAATCAGAGAATCAAGGTGTCAAACCGAAAACTGTACCCGAACCGCAATTTCAGGCGAAACTGGACCCAAACCGATATTTTTTGTAATGTGCCTGAACTGGAACCGAACCTGAGCAAAAAAAATAAAAAAATAATGATTATCGGTTCGGCAAGAAATACATAGTTCAAGCAAATAAGGTGACAATGGGTGCTCAATAATTGTTTTATTCCGCAAAGTTAAGGCGCAACCAAGGGTGGGAAAAAGCTTAATGACATGAAAGATTGGTATGTGAGATGCCTTTCCGGTATGGGAGACACTCTTTCCTGTCCTAACGCTTTTTTCCGCCCTTGGTTGCGTCTTAACATTGCGAAATAAGATGAACCAACTAGCCGAGCAACAAGTAATAATTGCACGATTCTTGAAAAACTACTTCACGACTCATGAGTTACATTGTGTGCAAGAATGGGAATATACGATGGGCATGTGCTGGTAACTAAGGCCACCTCAGCAGAGATGCTCGCACTTCTGAAGTCGGCGGCTATGCCTGTTATGTGCCACGACTGAAAATTTGTTTCAGAGGCTCTGCAGAATCAACATTTCTGGCAAAGCTCTCAATTTGGCCATTAGGTAAATTTGTTACTAAAGCTCGATAAACTAGATATACATGGACAGCGAAAAAGACAATGTTCTCGAGGAGGGATATTAATGAGTTAAGCTGCATGACTTATTGTAACCATAACACTGCGGTTGCTAATGAATGCTGTTACCTTATCAGTGAGCTTGGCAACTGTGGCTGTAAATGGCATGCGGAATCTGCTTTTGTTACGTGCCATGGTTCAACGCACGTATAGTGCGTAACCAAGCAGAGAACAATGCTCTTCGAGTTGTAGATATTATTTGTGGGGCACAATGAGCGTATGGTTCAGCACAAACCATACTTGTTCGTCGTTCAGAAACATCTACGTCCTCACCTGCTTCTAAAAAAAGCAGCAAACTGAGTGACATGTCAAATGCTGGATTCTTTCCTTGCTAGTTAATAGAAGTTTGAAGTTATAATTTATGGAATACAATGCAAGTTAACGCTGTATTCACACATGCCACAGTTTGCTCACCACCAATCCCGTAGTAAAAGCCTGCAGCAAAACGAAAATTAACTGACTCTGCTGTTGTCAAATTAACGAGTGTGGAAGCTATGCAGTCTTTATGCTGATGCAAGGATACTCACTAATTAACCCCGTCTTTAATATGCACATGAGAATTCCCCCCATAACTGTTGTGGGATGCGTGACTCTCGTGCGTCCCCTGATGTTTTTTTCTCCGCATAGCTCGCGTCTCCTGTAGTCCGGCTTCTCCGTGTGGCTAAGTGCCGGAGGCGGTCGTAGTGGTTGCGGTGCGTTGCAAGAGATGGCGCGAGTGTCGCGATGCTAACGCCACCGAACGGCGGGGTGACTTGGGAGAAAAAGGTCGAAGGCGCTTCCTCTTTGGCTTGGGATCGGCGACCAACACGCACGAACACTTTGTGCGTGCACCAGCCCGCTTCGCGGGACTGTCTCGCGAGGCTAAGAGCAGGACACCGGTATGGACGAACACGGAACGTTCGAACGCGCCACCGTTCACGTGACCGCACACGTGAACGACTAGGCGATGGTGTCACAGCATGGGGCGAACATATTCGCTCGCTGTCGGGTCGCGGTGAGTCGGACTTCCTTGATTTGTCGCGCGCCCATGTGAATGTTCTATTGGTTGTAATTCGGCTAGTGTGCATTGGTGTATGAAAGGCACAATAAATCCCCTAATCCAATAAATCGCCGGATAAAATCCACTGTACCGAACCAGTTTGTGAACCGGTTAAGTGTTGCGAACCATTACAATTTTACATTTTTCCAAACTGGAACTGAACCAGAACAAAATCAAAGTGCGTTGAACTCAAGCCTGAACCAGTATTTTTTCACCTTGCAACACAGTCAGATTTCATCCATGCTTTAATGGATCCAGTAATAAGATTTTCTTTTCCTTGTTTTCTTTTAACCAGCAGGGTGGGAGACTATTCCCAGCACTGGTGAATTTGGATATGGCATACTTTGGCAGCTGCTTGCCAATGTTAAGACTCCACTGAGGCATGTGGTTTAAGAGTATGCAAAATGAAGAGGGTCAACAGCAAATTTGGATGCCACATATTTCAAAGCACATAATGGTTAAAGTTTTAAAAGCGAGGTCTACTAAAAATAACAATTACCTTCAACTTCACATAATATGAACACAATCTGTAAAGACCACAATAAAAGGTGACAACCTTCAGACAATTATAACTATGCCTTAATGAGTTATTCTTTGGTCTGTCTGGTTGCTCAGTGTGAACAATGCCCGAGTTGGAAGGACGCTCAGCTCCTGTAAAACTAAAAGCCTTTGTGGCCATTTCCACAACAGTGCGTGAAGGAAATTTTTTTAGGTATAACAACCAAATCTTGCAGTTGAGAAACTCAGCCGCATTTTGGGGTCTGCTCTGAATACAGTGAAGCAATACAAAACTTTCTAAGGTTGAAGTCTGGGCATGTTGGTATAGTATACTAGCTGAAAGACTAGAGTGCTCCGTTGTGCGTGTTTCTCTTCTGTGTGTCCCGTCAAAATGTTGTACAATCCTACATGTAGAAACAATACAGCATTTGCCTGAGCACTGGTGAAAAGTGGTGAATGAGCTGGTGCAGACTCAGCCAGGGCTAGTGCTTGCTTGTTATCACACCAGGAAAGCTTACAATTTGGGCAAAAATTGTGGTTGTCAGCCCCATCAGTAGAGCATGAATGGAAAAATGAAGCCCCTCCCAAATACCATATCTTGATTAGAATCATTTACCAGTCTTCTGGTTGCAGAAATGCCTGAGTTTTTTTACACATGAAAACAGAATGTCAAATTGTAATTTTGCAATCAAAATGTAAAAAATAATTTTTTTTTTAAAGAAAGATGTGATTTTTTTTTACACACATCTCCCCTTAAATAAGAGAGAGTATAGTTGATTTGGCAATGTTTAAAAATCACATAATTATATTTACCCAAAGATGATGGCGGTTAGAATTTTATAGTGAAAAAGATGCAGTGGCCATATAGTTATAACGCGTGAGAGCATTGATACCAACTTAGGTATGATGATGGTACAACAATCCGTAATTTTTTCACAGTTTATCACCATGCGTTGAACACATGCAGCACTTTTATTATAGTGTAAGGATCTATTTTGCTAAATTCTATTCCTATCATCCACTGCTCCTGAATGGCCAATTTTGGCAATAATGTAGACACATTGTAAGACATCAGACCACTAATGAAGCATGAAAATGAAAATAAATGCAACAGCATTGTTACGTTACCCAAACACTGAAATATCTTCATGCTAAGTGTTAAATGGGGCAACTCTTCTGAGGTTTTTCTCACAACTGCGCGAAATGTACGTGCATAGGTATGCATTTTGCATTCGTGGTGTAAGCTTATTCAGGGAAAATGAAGTAAAACAAACTTCAAACTATTTTCGTGAATCATTTTTGTGTTTGAACAGATTAAGCCTGTCTCACATGGTGCTACTTTGCTTGTGATTTCGCAGGTGCGGTAAATGAGCCGCCAACACCTTTGAGCGTGTGATGTTTTTTTTTAGTTTTGCAATTTTTTTAAATTGCACATACCGCATGGACGGGGAACCAAAACAACATGGATTGTCAAACACATCACAGTGGTTTTTGTTAGCCTACTTTTTGTTTTGGTAGAGTAACAAGTTCAAATATGAAAAATGAGTCACAAAAACAGATTCTGTTTTTTTTTTTTTTTACGCTATTTTCACCAAAGCAGACCAATGCTAAGAATAATTCAAGCTTCCACCAGGTGCTTGTGAAACAGCATTGCAACGTTCACATGTGTGTAAATCACAGCTGCAAAAACGCAGTGCAATATCACTGCATGTGAAACAGGATTTTACTCTATCAAAACAAGAAAATAAGCAGGCAAACCACAGTGACATGTCTTAGGGATTTATTATTGGGTCCCCATCCATGCCGGATGTGCAAATTCACAAAGAAGTTCAACACCTCCTAACATCTAAAAATCGCAAGCACGAAGGAGCCCGATGGCACATTAGCGCAGCTGCGGATGGATGGATGGATAAAAACTTTATTTCATCTATTTAAATGTGGTTGGGCCCCTATATGTCCGGGAGCCCCCTGGCCGACATCTCTAGGCAGGCCCGGTCCACCAGCCAGAGCTGGTCATCCGAGCAAGTTGCGAATTCGCAAGCAAAATCGCACCAAGTGAAACAAGGTTAGCACAACTACGGAATCTGCTACAAGGGTTTGTATACTGTGAGGATTCTTTTCCTCTAATTATATCATTAGCTTATCGTCTGTTCCGCCGAATGGACGATCCTGACAGTAGTGGGGTCGCGGCTTCGTGCGAGCTACTGACTATTAAGAGCAAAACGAGTGGACAATGATAACTGTTACAAAATACTGCCTCAGGTTCTGTTGCTACTATTTCAATTGCTTTACATTGTTTTGGTCGGTACTACACAATTTGATTCATTAGCGCATTTATACTTGTATATATGTGTGTACTGTTTCCCTTTCAAGGGATTAATAAATGCTGATAAACTGCGCAAATGCGCTGAACAAGGCTGCACTCACACAGTGTTTCCCTGAACAAACAGTTCTTCTTTTCCTTTCAGGAGGTTTGCCTTCAACCACATGATTAAATCGGACAAGGTGCCTACGCGAAAAAAAAAAAGAAAAAAAAAGTGTCAGTGCAATAACTGTATGGTCACTTAACATGCGGCGTGTGAAATAGTGCAGATAAAGTGGCAATGCTCAGCTGATCGCTACTTTCAAAACTGTAAATTACACTCTTTAAAACATTTGCATTGAATCTTGCCACAGCGACCACGACTGGTATGAGAATTGTGAATATTTACCATTAACTATACGTAATTAGTCGTAAGCTATCAAATCATATTTAACATATTCAGGTACACCCATTACCGCGCATTCCTTCTGGTGGTGCTCAGCTACATGTAGAATGCCATGCCATGAACGGACATTTGGAGCTTACATTTGTCACGTCCACCGTCTAAGGCGACATCGTGTTTTGTCTGATTCCCGAAAAGTAGCTCTGCCCCGCCTCTGTAACAAGGAATCGATATAAAAACGGGTTAACCTAACTAGCAGTGACGAATGCAGACAGCAACAGGTATTCATTACGAAATATCTGTACCCGAATTCTACACGCAGATGAATCTCATTAGTCATGGCTCTTGTTAAAAGCGTCGACACTAGAATATAATTATCTACGCATGTCTGTACACTATGTCATAAACTCAAAAGCGCGGCATCTCTGCACTAACAACACGGTATTTGCACACATGCACCAGCGAGCACAACACAACAAAAAAACCACGTGAAGCCGCTGGTGCTGCCAAGTTTGACTTGTGGTGACTCGTGACTCTGGGAACAACGCATTTGTGTAGACAAACTAACCTTTACAATATCGCGTACATGGCTTAGTCGTAAACATTAGTATACATGGTGATTTATTAGCAACGCACAGTTATTAATATTGAAATTTAAATCAACAGTGATGTTTTGCGCCATCTTGCGCCAGCTTTTCAAACGCGTTCAAAAGGCGCCAAACTCCCAATATGGCGTCGGGAAGTCTGTGCATTTGCGGTGATAGGCGTTTATTCGGTGCTTTTTAGTGCTTTTTGTCTCCAGTATTCGATTTCTTGATTGCAGTTTATTGCAGCAACATGTTGCTGATGAAACGGTGCTGATATCTTACTAATGTGATGTTTTTAGCTTGGTTAGGACGATGGAGCTCAGAGGCTACTGAACCCTCGACTTGAAGTTTGTTTCCTGCTCACCGGATGTTACTGGTAATGAACGTTTCCTCTGCATGCGCTGTATGCGAAATTTTACTAAGGCGTCAGTTTTAAATATCTGCCTGAGCGGAGCGGATGTGCGCGAGCATATGTATTCGATTCGGTTGCACCGGCCGGGTCATCGATGACAATTTCGGT
The DNA here is from genome assembly GCF_013339745.2 of Dermacentor silvarum. NCBI lineage: Eukaryota > Metazoa > Arthropoda > Arachnida > Ixodida > Ixodidae > Dermacentor > Dermacentor silvarum. Next base: position 178,575,346 of record NC_051154.1, read on the forward strand.
TATTTGTTTTGTTACAGCACTCGTTCTTACAGATACACTTGAACCAAAATTCCGCGTTCCACAGCCGTGTACTTATTCACCCCCGTGTACTAGCGCCGGACGATTATTCCATTCTCAATACACCATAAGCCTGCTCCAGTACGTTTTCGTCTGTTTCTTTCTTTTTCTTTTTTTTTTCTTTAGCGTTGGGTGTTCGTTACTGACCTACTGGCAGGCTTTCGAACGTTAGCTACTGGGTGGCAGAGCGATTACGTTGCTGAAGAAAATGCGCCTACATTTATATATTTTCAGGATGTTTTAATGCTTGGCTAACGCAATTTAAGTTTCTTAACCAGACAGGTAAGTATTTTCGTTGTTTTGTAATCTTCCTTGCGCATTTCGGTCGCTGTATCAAACTACGTGGGTCGACCAGTGGGCCATAACCATGATAGCTCGCCTGCGTATTATTCTTATCGTTTGCGTGACAAAGAAAGATACAATATATGTGTATCAATAAACGTTGAATTTTATTGCGCACTTTTTTTTTTTTTTTGCAAACGTTACCATTTGTTGAACTCGGCAGGACGATATCCAATGATATTAGACCAAGAGCGAGAATTGTAGATTTAATTTAATTCGCTCAAGGCTACTGCCTGTTGATTTCAAGATACACAGTTAATGCTATGACATGCAGGACGACAAGAAACTGGCGAAATTGTGCCACATAATTGCAACTGACATTTCTAAGGGATGAGACAGGGAAATTAATTTCTACTTAATTGTAGTTTTGCTTGTTTGCAAAAGTGTTTCATCCAAAAGTGGTTATTTCCAGCAATGAAGTGGCATATATTTACTGTCCTTTCACAGTATTTCGTGAGCAGTTGAATCAAGTTGTGTAAAGCCCGTTTCACATGGTGTGATTTTGCAGTGCGTTTTTTGTAGCTATGATTTCCGCAAATGCGAAATTCGCAATCCCGTTTCACATGGATCCACGGCAGCTGCGTTTTTCGCATACTCGTAGCACAGGGTTTGCAAACGCGTGTATTGTTCGGTATATGTTTTACCAACCTTTTTTTGCTAAATTAATGACTCTGCAATGTTTCTAAACTATATATTTAAACTCCTGAAAGTTTTATTAATGTAGGTAATGAAACAAAAATAAAAAAAGCGAGCTGCCTCCTATTGGTCGTCTGTTTCCACTGCATCTGCGTTTTCGCAGAGAAGTTCAGCACATCGAACATCGAAAAATCACATGCACGAAGGGTCCGGCGGCCTATTTCCCGCAGCTTCAAATTCGCAGGCAAAATTGCACCATGTGAAACGGGCTTTACGCTTAAGAAAACTCCACTTAAATACAGGGTGTTAAATGAACACTTTCAAAAAGTTTTTAAAGATTGCCTGTGACGATAGCACAATTCTAGTTCATGAGCTGGTTGACTCGAAGAGGCGTACATTGCTTGCACAAAAAATTGAAATGCATAATTGACCAATTAACAACAATTTGCAATTTGTTTTTGATTAATTACCTTATGGCCCATATTGCAATTTACAAATTCTAGCTGTGGAGTTCGTAAAGCGGATACACTTGGATCAAATTCTCAGGATGACACCAGTTTCGAGATATTAATTCCCGAACTTTGCAAAGAAATGCATTGGCGTTCCAGTTACTTTTGGGCTTCAGTGCATAAAGCGACATTTTATAAGGTAATTAATTTCAAACTTAGTGAATTTTTATTAATTTGTCGATTATGCATTTCAATTTTTTGTGCAAGCAATGTCAGCCTCTTTGAGTAGACCAGCTCATGAACTAGAATTGTGCTTTCTGCCACAGGCAGTCTTTAAAAAAATGTTGAAATGTTTTCGCTGAAACATTCGCTGAAACCTGACATCTTTTCCTTTGAACCAGGTTAAGTTACCAAGTACTTAGGAGTAACAGTCACTAATGACCTCTCTTGGAATCACAACATTGACAACATTTGCTTGTCGGCTTTTTGCAAACTTTGTTACTTAAAACATGAACTTAGAAATTCTCCTAACATCAAACTTCTTGGCAATTTCGCATTCATACCCTAAGCTTGGATATTGTTCTATTGTTTGGGATCCTTACAAAAAACTTAACATAAAAAACCAGAAAGGATTCAGCAAAAAGCTGCCAGGTTTATTTATGCTAAATTTATGTACACTGATTCTCCTTCTGAACTCATGAATACTAACACAATTGAACTATTTAACTTATGAAGTAAAACATGCTGCTTGAACTTTTTTGGACTTGGTCCTTAACGGTGAAATAGCTATGGATTTCACAAAGTTTCTTTCCCCATTGTCTAAAAGACCTATGCAAAATTACCAAACACACTTTCTAACCCCTTACTTTGCCAAAACTAAAATTTATAATTTTTCCTTTTTTCCATGTTCAGTATCCTACTGAAATAGCCTGACAGAACCTTATAACATCCTGTATGTATAGATGATCATGTTCTTATGTTCTTTCCTCAGATGCGATCATGTTTACTTTGTAATACAGATATTTTGTTAGTTGTATTGCTCATCCTGCTTGGACCAGATTGGTCTGCAGTATGTAATAAATAAAAGAGCATCACTTGATCGCTGTCATTACTGCTATAGCATTAACTGTGCGTGGTTGTTGTAGTTAGCGCATGCTTTGAATGGCCACATTTTTTAGTAAACGCAAGTCATTTTAATATTGAAGTACCATTAAGTTGGCTGTGTGGCAAGGTTGTTACAAGTTTCTTAAAAAAATTTTTTTTTTTCAAATCATCTTGACGCTTGAATGTATAAAGCATTTGAAATTGTACTGTTAGGCACATCAGTGCACACATTCTTGTTAAAACAGCTCTGAATCTCATTGACATATTTATGATCATTATTTTGTGTCGTAAATATAGAGGAAGTTGATCATTGATGGATGATGTCATTATTAGGTGTTTTGCAAAATAGTTTTTTCCTTGCCAGAAGAGAGTGTAGATAGTGTCAGTGATTAACAACAGTCGTTTGGCCTATCAGTACCACTCACAGACAGCATGAATCAGTAGCGTACCCAGGATCTCTGCCAGGGGGGGTTGTGTGTGTGTGGGGGGGGGGAAGCAAGCACTTTGCATAATATGCAATTTCCTTGCTTTAGCCAGAGGAATCCAACAGCAAATAAAATGCCTAATAATTATAATAATGACACCAAGGATGATGACGTTTATTTCTTCAGCGTTTTGCTCAAAGTAATTTAAGAGTGAATGAATAAATACAAGACAGTGATAGTGTTTTTGTTAATCAGGGGAAAATTCGACCTCAAGCCACCTCCTGAATTGAAATGACAATCTGAACAGAGCGCTGAAGGTACACGTTGGACTAGTAGGGCTGGACGCGTGGGGCGGGGGGTTACAACACCCGAACCCCCACCCCCGTCATTGCGCCGGCGTCATGAATCAGTTGACACATGTTTTTGCTTTTACCTTGTGTCCTCATCTGATTCTACATAATTTTGGGTGTAATATACTCAGAATCTGTATGAACACACAAAAGTGACATGTTATGGGTTCATTATGCTCCTCCTGCATCCTAGCAATGTTCAAGCCAGCAAGCAAATGATGGGCAGTGAGCGATATGATAGGGAATGCCGATTTTGCTTTAAAGCAATGATTACTCATGATGTGTGAATTTGAATCTGACATGTTAATATGCGACATAGCTTTTCTGTCAAACGTTTAGTCACGTTGGACACTTTCATATGAGACGGACATGTTTGGCCACTGTGGCCTCTTGAAAACAATTTAGATATTCACTTTTGTATTGCTCATGGGGATGCTTGGAATTGCCGAAACTTTGCCCCTCTATTATATTATTCTTCTTGAACTTATTTTGTGATAGCAGATTTCACATTTAGTTCCTTTTCTGTACTATTGGGTTGTTTTCAGAACATAAAAGAAAGAACTGTCCAGAATATAAAAAATAGTTGCCAAGTTATCTAGATTTAGTGACACGCACGCGTAAATGTGCCAAGAGTAATTGATGCACTGGAAATTAGTGTATAAAACAAATTAAATGATATAAAACTCATCGCTGCTTTGCTGAAACGTTTTGAGGCTACCGCACAGTACAACTGAAGCATAAAGAGCTAAAAGAAAAGACTGCATTTGGCAATGCACTATCTGTCATTCATCTGGTAGTTGAATGACTGTAGGTCCTGATTCCCCTATAGTAATTCTAGTATGAAACTATGTTCACTGCATCTCTTGCTGAATTTCAAAAAAAGTTTGGTGTACTTAATCTATTGTCAGAGGTCAACTTGGTTTTTGTTGATATTATTAAAAAACAGAAATGAGGCAATATCATTAACTTTTATAAGTTATTGGGATGTTTTCACTCAACTTTGGTTGAATGTGTGTGTGTGTGTTAGCTTGCAAAGAATTAATTTTCGTGAAAGTGCTGTGTGCGACTGTTGGTCATTGTTTTCAAAAGGTAGGTGAAATATCTAATTTCTGCATGAGCAATGTTTGGTTTATAACTGCACTAATTTTTCTAAAAAAAAAGTAAATTGAAAAATGTGTTGTACTTATCATTTCTCATGATAATAGTTAAGAAAAAGTAAACCTTCGTGTATGTTGTGCATTACTGTTATCTTGTGCTGTAATTTCCCCGGAACTTTTAAGGTACATATATTGAAACTTGCAGACAGTTCATTATCTATAATGAGAGAATTTGAATTTTATGCTTCAAAAAATTTCAAACGCAAGCGATTCACTAAAAATTGAGGTCTAATAATCAAGTTTAAAGCTTTATTTTTTTGAAACTGTATATTAAGTTATTTGGATATCTATCCAGTTACATAGCAACTAAGGCCTATTCAGACGTAATTGCTATGTCAGTGATTGTGCATAAGGAGTGGGATGGGGGTTATCCATGAATGTTCAAAGCACTTAAAAACAGTGCAAGATGGCTTGTGCAAACAATAGTCACTGAGTCACTTGTTCAATTTTAGAGTGACCCCACATGAAGGCATTACAACATACAGATAGAATGAGTGTAGTGCACATGAAACATTTGCAAGTGCATTCTGTGCTCCTGTTCGCATGTGTTCGATGTTCCCATCTTGCTACGATTGCTGACAAGGTGTTTGCAGGTTTTTCCCTAAATATACGTGCTAGTTCTTTTTTTTTGTTCTTTTCTATTGCTTCTATATGATGCAGTGACCCTGACATGAAGACACAAGTTGAAAATTAAACACTATTTCCTGTGTTGAAATTATTATATTTTTTTTCAGTCAATATCGTCAAAGTTTGCCATCTGGGCATACCCGCATGCTTTTAACTGAAAAGCACCCAGTGGGGCCTGAATATTGCTTGTCCTAGAGAAGCCATTTATGTCTTGCCTGTACTGTCAAAGCTGGCTCTTGGTTAATTTTATTTTGTCAATTTTCAATGATTTTAACCCAGTAGCGCACCCAGGATCTCTGCCAGGGGGGGGTTGACAGTTTGCCAATACCATCTAAACAGCACTAATTTCGATTTCTTCACGGGAAATTGTAAAAAAATTCGCTTTTTGCGAGTGTGCAGATGATTGCGCGTCTTACATCTTCGTTGCATCGCAAGGAAAGAAAAGGGGTTAAACAAAAGGGGGGGGGGTTAAGTCAGCCTCAGGGGGGGGTTACAACCCCCCCCCCTTTCCCCGTCGGTGCGCCACTGTTTTAACCTGAGTTGCACCTTAAAATAATCATTTCTTATACCTGCCATCATTTCTGATTTTATTGTAAAATGCCATATTTTTAGAGTTGACCAGGATGGAAGCTTGGGCTGTTGGTTCAACTTTAGAAATTCCAAAACACTGCGAAAGATATAGACGAAGAGAAGACGTAAAACACATACAGGCGCTGACTGACAACTGGAAATAGTCAATCAGCACCTATACGTTTTACATCTTTGCTTCATCCAAGTGTTTTGTGCTGCCTGCACAAACGACATGAATGAAGGGAATATCTCTGTCTTTTGTGCTAGCGTGAAAGCTATGGATGAAAAGAAAATGTAAAACACGTACAGGCACTGGCTAACAACTGGAAGTTGTCAGTTTGCGTCTATATGTCTTACACATTCCCTTCATCCATGTCTTTTGTTCTGTTTTACCATTCCATTTTTTAAAGCTTGTTTATGATTGTTGTATCGACACCAAAATTTTATAATGTTACTATTTTGAATTTGCATCCAGTTTAGAGCAACACTGACTTTTTAAGAATGCAGATACATTCACTGACCGATCTCTGGAGCCTGATTTATCGAACCCTCTCGATTATTCAGACCTCACTGTAGCAGTGCCACACACTCGTTGAACCAATGTACAATGGCAATTAAAATTTTAGCTACTGTTGCTTGAATGTCACAAGTAAACTTGATGAACGTGAAGTTTATTTGTGACATAGATCAGAGTGCTTGTTCACAACATCCATGCAAAACAGTCTGAAATTTTAAAATTAACAGCCAACATTTAAATCATTAAACAATTTTTAGTATTTTTTTCTGCAACAGCAGTATTTAAAAAAAAATTTAAGGTTGGTAGGTTTCCACACTGTGAATAAAATAGCAAGGATTATATCAGGTATGGTAACATTTACTTAAGCATCGTGAAATTCATTAGCTTTAATTCATCCCAAGTTACCAGACATTTGGCCTATTATGGTGTGCTAGCAAAAGTGTAAAGGCATGTATAACCTCATCATAATGTTTTGAAGGGCTTTTATACTGTCTACTTTCTGTTCTGATTTAGTGATAATATACCGATATCATTTATTTAATATTAGATACTGAAAAAAAAAGTCTGGATGCTGATGTAAGCATGCTTTTATATGCTGGCCAGTGTATTCACTAGTTGCAATTAATTTGCATGTTGTTGAGAACTACAAGTTGGTTTAGTTATTCATAGGGTAATCCAAACAGCAAAATTTTCTAATCTAGCATGAGTATTAAAAAATAACTACCTTCAAATAACGAATTGAGTACCAAATATCTAAATGAAGTCAAATAAGCTGCATTAATTAAAAAAAAGAGGCTTATTGGATACATGTAACATTCACAACTGGACATGTGGTCAACTGAGCAGTTTGTGAGAAATAACTCAAATGTAATTGTATCTTGTACACCATAACAAAGACAATAACGAGACAATTCAAGAGTATGTCACTAGATGTACGTGGAGTGTTGGGTTGAAGGAACTGAGGGCCTATAGTATGGCACCATGCATTGGCTTAAAGGGATTCAAGTGTGGGTTTATTGGCCATATGAAAAATAGTTTGCCTAAATTGAGCCGACAAATTTGTAGAATGTTTAAAGGCGAGGCATCCTTATTGAGTGAATAGAAATTATTGTGCGGAAGTTAGCAGCTCCATGCTTTCACTCGGACACTGATGCCTTTGCACAGCAACTGTGTCTCTCCTGTAAAAGAATCATTCGGAAAAGTCACCACTTGCGTCAGTATTTCTTCTTTTAGACTCCAGTAAGTGTTGCTAACCCTTACATTTGAGCACAAACAACTTTTAGAAAATTTCAAATAGTGAATTCCTAAATTAAATTTGAATCATAGCAAATACTGTTTGATTCATATTTGAAATTTTGAATATTCACACATTCCTGGTAATTCATGTTCATAAAACTATTGCAAGAAACCTAGAGAACACTTGTGTGTTTGAATTATGGTCCTGTTCTGTGTTCTGTTGTATGCATTTTCTTACAGAGATTCCTTAATCCAGGCTGTATTCTCTACATACCACCTTTTAATCCGTTAGCATTAGGAGTGTCAAAGTGGAAAAAAAAAATGTGTCTGTGAAGCATGGGAAGCCGGTCAAGTGGTAGATAGGTGATGGGAGGGCTTAGAAGAGCGTGTATGCATGTATGTGTGTGTGTGTACATGCACACACACACACACAACCTGAAGTAGTAGAAACTGGGGAAAAATTCGAGATAAGCGGAGTTTCGAGATAGCCGAGTTCACGAAAATATAAGGATAACCACCGCATAAAGCCAACATAACGCCTTTCCAATATGGCACTGGTAACCGCCGACTTTCTTAAAAAAGTTTAATGTACCAGGAGTGGTACCTTTAGTAGATAATTTTTGCAATATTATGTGCGGCCCAGCAACCGACATGTTGGTCGTATATAACCTCATACATATAAGCGCAAATGCAGATGCATGTTGACACTGTTCGAAACCGAGTCACGCTAAGAATCTCGCGAACGTGCTTGGTTCCCCGGAGTTTTCGACCGAGGATAACCTCGACAGAGCATTGTTCTGACCACTGACAAAGTGCAAAAATGAACTGCACCGGATAAGCCATCACTACAAAATCACAGCCCTTAAAAAAAAAAGGTTATAGCGCCATGCCGTGCGTTACGAGTAAATGCCGTGGGAAAGCATTTGCCACCGCCCTGCTTAGTAACGTGACCACTGCCAGCGCAGCCACGCACGACAGCTGGCTCCAAGCACCGAGTATCGAGGCACGGCAGTGCGTGGCTGGCGTGTTTACAAGTGGCGGCGCGCTCGCCTACACTTTCTCGCACTCCTTGTGTGCATCAGCGGTCGTAGCGACGCTCCGCCCGCGTAATCAATGGGATCAGCTGGCCAAGAACTGTAGGTGAGGGTGGAGTAGAATCAAGCAAAAGGCATTGGGACAGAATTGCAGGCCTGGGCCGGTATTTTATAGTAATGCGTTATGGCTTTATTCTGTGCTAGTCTTATCATCCACTGCTCACGGCCGGCTGATCCCGTTGATAACATGAGCAGACCGTTGCTCTGACCGCTGACCAAGCGTGAAAAGGCATTAGCATCGGAAAAAGCATCGCTACAAAATACCGGCCCTGGTTTCACTTTTTGGCGGTGCGACAACTGCGCAAAAAAAAGTTAAAAAAAAAAAACGTTTTGGTACTGTCTTTTCAGCATTTTTGCAGTCTAGGTTTCAAAATAAGGGGTGAAAAATCCTTGGAGTTGATACCGTGCCAGGGAAAAAATTAGACTTATCCGTTAATTCGAGATATCAGAGTTCGAGTTAATGAGGGTTTACTGTATATATATTAGTGCAACGGACGGTGGGCTGCTCCGGAATGCCATCAGTTACACGTAGCTCCTCAAAGAGGAGCACGTGTGTTGAGTGAGCTCCTGAAGAACGCCTTTCAGTGTGGTGAATGCGGGTGTCTAAATGATGGATCCGGGACCTCAAAGAGGTGCGACATAATGCTAACATATTTTTCTCGAATTTACTGCTAAATTTCTACTGAATATTTTTTTTAGCCACCTTTGATACATTTTTTAAGACAGGTGAAGGATTGAAGTTAGGGGTGGCTTTTGCTGCATGCGAGTTGGCCATTTTCCTTGATGGGGTGTATTCGACTCAACAATTCATGGTCGAAATTTTCATATTTGCTAATGGCCAACTGTACAGGATAACTTAATTTCATTGAAGCCAACATGGGGGCAGAATGATGAAAGTGTTGATTGCATGCTCGCCACTTTAAATGTGCACTGTTAAGCCAGCCCAGCGAGAATTACTTAGTCATACTAGCAGTCCTCATTCTGAATGGTTCTGCTTCAGGGGTGTGCGGTGCTTTGTAAGAGAATTTGTTGCTGAGTGAGTGCATGGAGCTGTTCATTTTTGCATGCCGATTTGCAGCCATATGGTATATCTAAAAGTGTTCCATTCTAAAGCTGCCTACACATTTTTGACAGCACCTTCATTCAGTTTATTCTCCAGTCTATGTCTGTGTGAACTGATATCAGTACCTTTGGGAGTGTACAGCGTTGGATATTAGATATTAGATAACTTAAAATGGCATTTGGCTGAAGCATTTCAAAGAAAGTCTGTAGTTTAGCTTTGGTTTTTCGTCTTGATGGCACTGACATCCATAGGTTGGATGTGAAATATGCCGCATACCACAGGCTTGGTTTTACATACCGTCATGGTACCTGGCTTCCCTGCCACTGAACTAGACTACATCAATACTTCTTTTTGGGCGAGTTGGTACATCTTGAAACTTTGGGTAACAGCGCAAACAGACGACCACAAGAAGGGAGACAGCGGACACACAGGCGCTGACTAACAACTGGTTTTATTGTGAAGGAAAGCACACCTTATATATGCCAGAGTGAAGCAAGGGAAAGGGGAAAACATAACAAGGGTAACATCGTGCCAACAACGCAAGCGCAAAACAGCCAACCAAGCGCAACAAGACACAAACAATTATTTTTCTTTCTAATCTGAACCCCCGATAGCCGCATCCAGAAGATAAAATTCAGCGTCAAAGAGAGCAAGGGAAGGGGTGCTGAAGCACTTGCTACCGAACTTCCTGATGTGGTAGGCTTCCAAACTGATGCGCGCTGTCTTGTCACTACTCTTTCCTAGAATCGTCGTCTCCTTTAACCGGGCCACACAATCAGTGCACTTGCTAACGTGCGCAACTATATGTGCGTATTTGTCATCTCGTTTTTTCAGTTTTAGAGTGTGTTCCCCTAAACGGTCATTGACACAGCGACCAGTTTCGCCGACGTAAAACATCCCACAAGACATGGGAATGCAATACACCACTCCAGTGGAACATTTAACGAACGGCGGTTGGTGGTTCTTCTGGCATCCACGTTTACTGGTGTTGCAGATACGTGGGCACAACTTTCCCAGCTTGTTAGGGGCAGAAAAACATATTGGCATGCCGTGCCTACTTGCCACCTTCTTCAGATTGTGGGAGAGTTTATGGATGTAGGGGACCACCTCAGGTCTATGTGCCTTCCGGTGATCCTCCGCCGTTGTAGTTCCCGTTCCACGCTTGAATTTTTGAAGGAGGGTTTCAGAAACAGCAGTCAAGACCGAGATGGGAAACCCTGCAGCCAAAAGACGGCTTACCTGATTGTTAAAACTGAGCGTCATCTGATGTGGGCACGATTTCTGGAGAGCCGATTCCATACACATCACCGCTATTCCTCTCTTAATTGTCTTGGAATGTACCGAGTCATAGGGCAGTAGCTCCTTCTTGAACTAGACTAAAGTGAGTGACTGTGTTTCTGCACACTAACCTTGCCAGGCTGTCCAGTGATCATGAATGTTGAGGCCTTGTACCTAAAGCTTTCCATAGCATCATGGCTTGCTAGAGCATTCCACTAATACAATTTCGTGAAAAATCTAAAGATAGAAACAAAAATGGCGTTCAGATGCAAAGTGAAACTAAGGAAAAGAGGAATAATCACAAGTGATAGGTCTCTGGAGTTCAAGCTATAGCTGTCACTGCTTGACATTTTGGGTCAAACTTCAATATGTTAAATCTCTTTTCAAAGAAATAAACTCCAATCTTCTGTTTCCTTAGTAGATCTCATGGTTGCATTGCTGAAGGGATGTGTGGTGTGTTGGATTCGATTAAGGTGAACTTAGTTTTCCTAAATTCCCTTTAATTTCTAACACATGCAGAGCACTTCTTTTCAGGCAGGGTTTGATAACTTTTCAGTGTTCTACTGGAAGGGTGCTTAGTGCATTATATACATAGCCCCTTTTTCACAATAATATCCGGTCTTGCATTGCCAGCAAGCTAAGCTCACTTGTGACTCAATGAGGTGGCATAGTTATGCTGCTTAGCGTGAGCTTGAGGGTTTAGTTCCTAGCCATGGTGGGCTGCATTCTGATGGGGATGCAATACAAAAATGCTCATTAGGCTTTGGGTGCACGTTAAACAACACCAGGAGGCCAAATTAATCCAGAACCTATCACTACAGTATCCATCATAACTCACTCTGCAATTTCAGGATATTCAACCCCATAATTAAAATTTTTTAAGTGCACTTGTGCATCCTGTCGTGCACAGTTTATCTTTTTGTGTTCTTTTGCAGGTATATAGACAGTGTTTTCAGCTGTAAATGGCATTATTAAGACTTAGAGATTGACTCCAACAATAAGGGAATTTATTGGCCAGACATTTCAGAGCCAATTCGGCTCCTTCTTCAGGGGGTATTCTTCGGAGGTGGCGGTGTGCCGCTTTTAAGATGTCCATCGTAAGAAAGGAGAGTACGATGGACCTTTTAAAAGCGGCACACCGCCACCTCCGAAGAATACCCCCTGAAGAAGGAGCCGAATTGGCTCCGAAACGTCGGGCTAATAAATTCCCTTATTTGGTTGGAGTATCTCTAAGTCTTAATCAATTTTTCCCAACCAGACAGGTAATTCTGTCGAAACGTTTAGTTTCAAATAGCATTATTTATGCTGAAAGATATGCAAAAAAAGTGGGGGGGATTACAATGTGGCCACTACCTGATCTCATTATTACGGTTTTAAAGTGAAAAAAGAGCAGACAATTTTATTTGATATAAAGGCAGCTTTTTAGTATGCATAATCAGTTTGATTAGAAGCTCACTATTTGAATGCTCCTTATAGTAATCATTGCAAGTCTGTTTTGTGTTTGTATGTGTTCCAGCATTTCGTGCTGATATACTTGAGTTAGGATGTAATCATTTTGTTTGTTCATACTGAAAATCAAAATTTCTATTAATATTTGACTGTTCATGCTTGAAGCTAGTGTCAAGATGGATGGAGTAGCATTTACTATCATTCTATGATTAGCCTGTTTACAAATGGAAGCTTGTATTGGCTCATTGTGAACTATTTATACAGGGATGGAGATATCGTTTCATTCCACATTCATTTTTTCTCATTCTGATTGCCTTTTAATGAGCCCACATAAGCTCTCCAATTTGCTGTAAAGGAATATCTATTGACACCTTGCAAGCATCCATATGCTTTTCTTTTTATTAATTATTTCATTTTTTTTCTGTTTCATGTTACTGGTTTTTGTACTGGCAAAGATCCAGCAGTTTTTGCATTCTCCAAATTTTGAAAGGTTGAGTTCATAGTATAAAAAAGACATTGCAGTAAAGGAAAATGAATTCACTGAGCAAGGGGGAAAGCCTGGTTTTAGGTGGTATGTGACTGAAAAGGGCCTTTGAATTTTGGGTTTGGCCTGCTGTCATTGTTTTGATGATGAGCCCAACGACATCAGAGTCGCATATAACCAAGTGGTATCTTTGTTTTGTGCTAAACACTTCATAAATAGTTTTACTCAAGATGGAGTGGCATGGTAATACAATAGCATGAATGTAGCAGTATATGAAAACAGTGCACACAATAGAAAATTTAAAGCAAAATGCATGTGGCTTACAGGAACTACACAAAATAAGAGATAAGCTGCTTTACAAATTTTCAGATTTGAAAAATAAAGTGAAGACCTTGTAATGGGCTTCTTTCACGAGACTGCACAAATAGAATGTAGTAGCTAAGAGAGCATATCCAAATATGCCGAACATGGTATTAACCTCATGGGGACAGAGGGCTTCAGCTATGTTATAACCAGGAAAATATTGAAACCTTCACCTGTACCTACAAGCAAAATATTTCGATCAGCAATTGCTCTAGGAAAGAAACTGAAACGCTTCTGTTTGTATGAAGATGTGCTCCTCTTACCTGTGCATGTAGTACGCCATGTCCCGTGGAGCACTGCAGGGTGGCCGGGAATTGAGACTGCGGGTGCGACACAAGAAGCCAAAGCGTCTACTGCGCAGTTGGTACAACCTGGTCGGAAAGGACCAGGCCATCACTAATGGAGTTGATCCAATGGATGAGGTTAGGAGTGTTTTTGTGGTGATTCCTTTTTGGCTGGTTTTATTCGTACATCCCAGTGAGGGCTCGAGTAGCCACTGTGATGACTCGACACAGGCAAAAAGTGCCGCGTAAGTGGCATTTCTATCCTTTAAAAGGAAAGCACCATCAAGTGTGGCATTAATAGATTGTCATTAAGGATATAAGGGACAGCATTCAATGCATGCTAATTATGTCCTGTCTCACTCCTTCACACTTGCTTTTTATCTGCCAGTATTATGTTCGCCTTCATGTGGAAATGTTTTTGTGTTTAGCGGTACATAAAAGCCAGTGTTGTACAGAGCAGTGTTCCTGGAATTAGTTCCTTTTGGGAGGAATAGAGGAAGGCCACCGTTCCGTTAAGGGTCGGTGGAAATGTAATGGTAACTCATTAGGTTTATGAAGGAACGGCGTTCCTTCTATAAACGTTCCACGGCATTGAGCAGACGCATGCATGTACGCAGCACATTATGCAGAGTGGATGGGCGATCGCGTGAGGTGCAAAGAACTACCGCTTGATTGTCACATGACTATCCTGCGTTTTTTTCGTGAGTTCTGTTATATATTTTTTTTATGACTGGGCTTCAAGATTGTCACGTGACGCTGCCTCCTGTAGTTTCTTTCCTCCATGCTGGTTTGCCGTAGAGGAACGCTGAACCAAAGTTGAACCAAAACCCGGTGCTCCCTGAAAAAATTCGTCTAGGAGCGTCTCCTTGGATTCTTTTTATCTACAGATAATCTGCTGCCCGCGATGTTCAAATTCGTATAATATACGTAGTTCGATGTGAGTTTTAAATTGCTCACTTTATTTTGCATTCAGGATTATCGAACACTATACTTTAATTAAAAAATCATATGCAACGTTAATGTAACGACACGTTTCAATGTTCGAAGTGTAACTGGAACGCGTTCCTTTCGCATTAAAGGAACTTGTAACGGGAACTCGTTTCAAAATTGTGAAGGAACGAGCTGTTGTTCCTGTTTTAGAGGAGCGTGTACAACACTGATTAAGCTTTTTGCTGAGAACAGTGTTGACTTGAAAAAATCAGCAGAACCCATGCATATCTGGGAATCGGTTATAAGCGAAGCTTTTCTGTAATTTTTACTATAATTTCTTCACTTACCTGTACCTCAATGTTCCTTATTAATGCACGCTCTGGTCCCGTTTTGTTACTTCTTTCTCCACACTTGGCTGCTTTTGATGCCCACTTCTTCACTTCGCTGTAGCCGACCTCTTCAATTTTCTGTTTGCTATGTCGAGCGCGGGATGAAATCCTGGCCGCGGGAGCCACATTTTGGTGGGGATGAAATGCAAAAATGGCCGTGTGCCATGCATTGGGTGCACATTAAAGAACCCCAGGTGGTCAAAACTAATCCGGAGTTCCCCACTATGGTGTGCCTCATAATCATATCATGGTTTTGGCATGTAGCGCCCCAGAATTTAATTTGGTTTAATTTAATTCAATTTGTTGTTACCGATTTCACTTCTTGCCTCTTGTTCTGCTCGTCTATTCAAGCGCATACTCAGTGCCACATGCCCAGTTGTAGATAGATATGCAGTGGCAGAAGTAGTTGTTAATTGACAAGACAGGCACAGCCCTGCCAGCACCTGCAAAGCGGCGGGGAAGAGGCAAATATTAAAATGTGCACATCTATTGCTCTTACGTTGACACCCTGTAAGGTTTATGTTGTCCATGTTCCTGGGCTGCCAAAGTTCCAATGAATAGGCTGTTGCAGTCTGTGCACAAATTTACTAGTGCACAGCAAGCCACTGCTTGCCACAAATTTTTAAAGTTTTCTGTAACATTAACATGTCAGCACTGGTGAAATGCAAGCTGCGAAGTAAGTACACTATCAGAGTAGCAACTGGTGCGTGTGCTTTTCTTCTGTGTACTTAAGTTCTGAATTTCACATGGTTTGTTGATGTTTTCAAAGCCTAACTTGACGTGGCTTTTGGGGTTACTGCTGCTCCAAGGAGGAGTGAGCTGTTGTTTGATATGATGTATGTCTCTTAGTCACTGCCTTGTATCAAGTACTTGTCTCTGGAACAAGGAAACCAACTGCTGAGCTAGTTGAACTGTGAAAAGCCCAGCCAGCTCAGCTGTTCGATCGTTTGTCAGTAGTTGGATGCCATTGAGAGGAGCTAAGCTTTTTGAAATTTGGGTGCTGCTGAGTGTAGCTTTGTTTCTTTCCCGAGTCATGTTTTTTAAAGCCTAGGTTCACGTAGCATGTTGATGCTGTAGGGTTTAATAGTAAGAACAAGTATTTTTGTGTACTGAGCATCATTTTTGTGCTTTAGAATTTTTTAGAAAATGTGAGGAAAATAGTTTGACTAAAAAGAAGAAAACATTTATTTGTGGTGATGCTTTGTCCACATTGCCGGACTAAGAAGCAGTGGCATTTCATCATCAAAAAGTACTTAAATATAGGGGTTGCAGTACCTAAAGTGGTGTCAAAAGCTTTCACTAAAGATGATGTTGCATCCTCTCCTAATAATGACCCCTGTAACTCCTGCTGACTGTTGAACTGTTTGCTTTATTTTGAGCAGCTTTTATTTATTGATTGCCTTGATACCTGTAAGCTTTGTAACAGCTATCATTCTGTTTAGACTCCTGCCACTGCTAAAAATTGCTGAACTTCTGTCTGTGGCATGTTATATGTTTGGGGTTTCTTGGTTTAACCATCAGAATGATGGCTCAACCAAGAAATGTCAAATCTCAGCCTTGGATACCAGATTACAGTATGGCACAATGCAAGAACGCTCATGTGGCTGTTAATGAGACTTGAGTAGGCATAGAAAGAAGTGCAGGTATTGACAATCAACTTGCAACTTTCCTTTATAATGGACCTCATAGTGCATGGTGTCGCTTTGGGGTGTTGAGCCTCTGGAATACTCTTCTGGTTTTTGTTTCCAGAATAATTTTTTTTTATTGCCGGCTGCTTAGTGCATCTTTGCATTTATGCTTACTTAATGCATAAAATTATGTGATGTGAAGTGCTGTTGTCATGTGACTGTTGCAAGGTCTTGCAAGATTTGGGGGGTTGACGCAATGTCCTGCATGGTATTTAAAATCTCTCGGCCAATGCTTGTGAAGCAGGAGCACTTACTAATCTTTATCTGTAGGGACTCCACAGTCACACTTGCTTTAATTTGTTAGTGTTTCTGTCATCCTCCTATGTGCAATGGATAGAAATTGCAGATGGAGTAATCTTGAAGCAATATTTTTGTGACACCTTTGATGTGGTTGCTATGTGATAGTCTTTTTGCCAGTGGACTTATGGTTTCTTTACAAAAAATAAACTTCTTAAGTATCACTGGTTGGCTCTTTTCATTGCTAAATGGGTATGCTCTGTACGTACTTCCCTTGTATTCTCAGCCGTGTTGATTACCTTTGCTCAGCAACTGTTGGGTTTACTCTAGGAAGTTGGTCTCATTTTATATTGTATCTTTTGCCATTTTTACTGAGCTATAATTGTAATGTTGGGTCATTGTCTCATATTTAATTAAATGAATATTTGCCTGACAAGCTTGTGTTTTAGCAGTTGACCAGGATTATACAGGTCCAGCCAGGCTGCACTGGCAGGATAGTTTTATAATTTAACACAAAACACAAAGGGCCTTACTTTCGTGTTTTTATTACCTGCTGTACTGGGATTTTCCCATGTCTTTATGAGAATGGGCTGCTATTAAATACTTTTGTTACAGTGGAATTAGTGTTAGATAATGGATACTTCTGACAGTGTTAAATTCAGGAAAGAGTGGTACTAAACATTACAGTGATACAATTAATATTAAAAATTTTGAATATTTGCACACCAAGCTGTGCCGATCGCCTTTGGCTTGTTGTGATGCTATTACGTCGTCTAAGGTAGATCACCAAAAAAAGAGGTGGATAAGTAGACGCCTGAATGCAAAGAACTGGCCACATGGCTCTTTCCTTGAGCAGTTTCTCTTGGGTGCACACAGGAAATCAGTGTCAGAGATGGAGTGTTTTTGCATGCCAATGAAGGCATTAGCTTACAGACTGTTTCATTACAGCCTGTTTGAATGCAGGCTCCCATACATGTTCTTTCAAGCCAGGGCTTGTTAACATTGTTTTAAATTCACTTTCTGGGCTCTGAGTCGATGTGCTGCATAGGATTGAGATCGGACACCACAGGTGACCATACTGAAAGGGGCCAAGGTCAAGTTTTGTATGGCACCACTGACTGACTTGCTACATGATAGGACCGGTGCTGTGACATTATTCTTGCATTTTTTTTTAGAGCCTCACAGATACAAATATGGCATAATTGCACTTTCCATAAGAATGAAATGAAATAATGATGCATTGTATTTCAGTGTGGTCAACAAAATGATGAAATTGTCATTTTACTGCATATATATTACTGACTCGTGGCTCCAAGGATGTGATGTGCCAATGTCTCTGGAGTTGCCAGCGGTTGACTTCTGTGCATTTTATTAAATCTTTCTTTACCATGGCCATTGAAGATGGGTCACATGAGACCCACAAGCACTGTGCCCAATTTCAAGGTTCCTGGTGTCCTTACAAACTTGCTGCGATATCTATAATGTTATTTAAGGAGTAAACTTGCATTTTCTGAGTAGTTCATTTCCTTGTCATGTGGTGGGCGATATTTAACGAGTGAGCAGGGGTGCGCAGCTTGTGATCGTGAAGATGGCTGGGCAGTCATGGGAATGACATTGGTCTGATGGTCCTTGAATGATTGTTCGGATGCAACTAGCAGCAGTGAGTCAGAGGATGTTGTCAGATCATGGAATTTTAATTTTAATTTTAATTTTAATTAATGGAGACCCACAAAACCAGCCCAGGCAGTCGTGAGCTGTTCGGTAGTGAGTGCTATTTTCTGCCTTTTAACGGCTGACTTCTTGTGCCGATTGAGATATGGTAGAGATAAATATTGGCAGTATTGTGATATCTCCGATTTGCAGTGTCTTTACTGTGTATGGGGGATATTTCGTGGCCCTAGACCAGCTGAGTGTGATGTTTTAGCCAATGTGGCACCTACTGGAAAGAGGCAATTTCTACTAGGCAAAAAACTTTTTTTGTAGCTCACATTGATTATGAGCTAGATCATTGAAACTTTTATGGACAGTATAAAACAAAAGTGAAAAAATTGCGTATATTTCAGAGTATTCCTTTATTATTATTTTTACGTTATCAGCATAGCATTTCCTGCACTTTTCAGTCAAGTTCATTTTTCAGAAATAAATTGCATGTTATGCTCTAACATGTGTT
The DNA here is from genome assembly GCF_013339745.2 of Dermacentor silvarum. Lineage (NCBI taxonomy): Eukaryota > Metazoa > Arthropoda > Arachnida > Ixodida > Ixodidae > Dermacentor > Dermacentor silvarum. Next base: position 178,594,245 of record NC_051154.1, read on the forward strand.
CTTAGAATTTATTTGAAAGTACATTTATTTAACTTTCTTTCTATGTGCAGCATGTAATTTTTGGCAGTGTATTCAGTAAAGAATTCCTACTAAAGCCTTAAAAAAAGGTGATTTTTTACATGGTAAAAAAAGTTAATACGAGTTTCGGACCCTGGCAGAATTTTGCCTATATTACTAGTGACTTATATGACAGTCTACAAGACACATTTGAAATTGAAGTTCACTTAAATTTCCCTTCAAGCATAGTCATATTGTTCTTTCAAGGAAGTGCTGCGAGCTTGTCTAATAAGGCCTTATTGCTTTTTGTAGGTGGGAAAAGATAAACGACATAACAGCCATGATATGGAAGAACAGGTAAGTGTACTGTCATAAAAATGTGATTTTTTTTTTTTTTTTTTACATATATAGCTGCACAGCAGTTTCTATGTACATGTCATTTCCCGTTTTCACTGAGTAAGACAAGATGTGAAGCTTGTATATAGCCTTAGTTGCTTCTGCACTGTAAAACCCCACATAACTAGCTTGTGATTTTTCAGCTATTAGACGTGTGTGAAAAACTTCATTTTGAAAGCTTTAAAAAAAAATGTATTTCTTTGGTCTTACATGTCAAAACTATGATCTGATTGTGAGGCACGCCATGGTGGGGTACTCCGAAATAATTTTGACCACCTGATGTTCTATAACGTGCACTTAAATCTAAGTACTCGAGTGTTTTTGCATTTTGATCACATTGAAATGCGGCCACCGTGGCTGGAACCTTGAGACCTGCAATCTTGAGCTCAGCACTGCATGCCACATTTTGAAAACTCTGTACTAGGATGTTAAGGTTACAGTTTACAAAAGGAATAGTTATTTTGCAGATTATCTCTCTTTTTTTCTTTCTAGTGTTTTGTCAGCATTGTTTAGTTAAAGGGCCCCTCACCAGGACCCATTAGAATTTTGGTTATACACTGGAAGTTATAGGGTGCCATCTAGGCAGTGTTTTGCTCGTAATTTTTCAGGTTGGTTCATTGTTAGAGGAGATAGGAGAAATTGAAATGTTGCATTGCGATGCTGCCAGGAGACAAGCTTCACTGACAATGTAGACACTCTCCTTCTGCCACAACTAACATTTACAAGTGACATTTCTTCCCGGCCTTTTCCCGTACTGGAGCCGAGAGACCACCTCATGTTTACCTCATGAGCTCCACCTTTTTTTTTTTTTTCTCTGTTTTAACTGTGTGAGGAAGGGCGTGCAGGGTTCTGTTTCAAATTTCAGCTGTTTTTGCAAAGTACAGCCATTTGATACGTTGCAGACACCAGGCATTGCCACCATGGGATCTTGTCTGTTTGCAATGCCCAAATATGGTGAGGGGCCCTTTAAAAAGCTTGGAAGCACAGGATGAGCAGGCAATAATGCCTTCGAATATGCATTTAATGGGGCCATGGCAGTGGTGGGTAGTAGGCTAACTATGCTCTGCTCAGGCCATTGCTTATACTGTACATAATCCAGATCCCATGCATTTGTGCTATTCGACTTCTTGCAGTTGTGCTCTATTTCTAATGGTGGTGGTGGTCAACGTTACTAGATATTTTCCCAGTTGTCAAACACCTCCTGAACCGCCCCAGAAACGTGACCCCTCTTCGTTTACTATCACCAGGGGGCGCTCCCGCCACGGTCGGCCTAAGGTGCCTTGATGCCCGCGCGTGCCGCTGAGGGTGAGGACACACGCGTCGTTTGCTACGGCGGCCGCCATTACGCTGCCCGCCGCAGCTGGGTAGCATGCGAAACGCGGTACCGCTTGCGGTGCACGGATACGTTCGGAAGCAAGTACACGTTAGCGAGCTTGTTTTCTTGTTTTTTTTTTTAAAATCTTGGACAGCGCTTAGTGCTGTTGTTCCCTAAATGCTTATTTAGAGAACGATGTACTTCATGTAAGCTGACGTCCTGTGCAAGTGTTATGCGCTAGAGGTTAACGTAGACTTCGTTATATTAAAAATGATTCCTCTTGCTTAGGCCAGAAACAACAGTTTCGATAGTGTAAACCCTTACTTATTTTCCTCAGAAACTCTGCATTCCAAGTACACAATCGTTTAAAGTACTCGTATAGATGTCAGCAGCAGCAGTATATGTATCTCAACACACAAATTTTAGCGTTGCGAAGCTACCTGAGCGCGATTATGGTGGCTTATTTTGCTAAGTTTACAAACAATTTACGCATTTGTTATAAATGGCATCATACGTATTGTACACAGGCTAAAGTACCGAGGCGCAGTATGGTGCAAATAGCCTGGTAAGATGTGTTATATATATATATATATATATATATATATATCATATCATAAGAAGCCAACAAACATTGACACCAAGAACAACATAGGGGAAATTACTTGCACACACTAATTGAATTAAAGAAATGATAAATTAATGGAAATGAAAACGGATGAAAAAACAACTGTCCGCAGGTGGGACAGTTGTTCATTTCCATTAATTTATCATTTCTTTAATTCAATTAGTGTGTGCAAGTAATTTCCCCTATGTTGTTCTTGGTGTCAATGTTTGTTGGCTTCTTATGATATGATTAGTAAAAATCGGGCCCCTCGGTTCCCTTTCTTCTCGTTCATTACATAACGAGGGCTCGAATCCGGCAACATTGATGCCTTCAGGGAGCATATGTGGGTTTATTGACCAGTTGCCATCACCCGAAAAGATCACGTGCTCGTGACGCCTGCGGCAGAAAGGATGTTCCACATCCGCCCCTAGGCTTGTGAGTGGTGGCGCTGGCTAACACTCCCAGAGTTAGTTCTAGTTATAAAACATAAATACCCCAGAAAGCGGATGGGAAAACGGTTCCGCGGTAGCTCAATGGTGAGAGCATCGCACGCGTAATGCGAAGACGTGGGTTCGTTCCCCACCTGCGGACAGTTGTTTTTTCATCCGTTTTCATTTCCATTAATTTATCATTTCTTTAATTCAATTAGTGTGTGCAAGTAATTTCCCCTATGTTGTTCTTGGTGTCAATGTTTGTTGGCTTCTTATGATATGATTAGTAAAAATCGGGCCCCTCGGTTCCCTTTCTTCTCGTTCATATATATATATATATATATATATATATATATATAAACACCTGCTGTTTCCCTATTAATATCTCGCGTTCGGTACCACCTCCCCCGCCTCACCATTTAAAGCATGCGCTGTGCTGTCTTACCTGACACATACATGTTAGCGCTCTACCTTTATGAAACGACACCCGGCAATTCCAGCGTACAGGTCATTTATTTGTGTGCATAAATGCTCCGCTGACAGAAGCAATTTCTCCAATAAAACGCTCCATGGCAGAATTTGCTGAGGACTGCCACTGGTCGCTTAACAGTGATCGTAAATGAGTAAAAAAAAAAAAAAAAGAACTGCGTAATGATTTAAGACCGGGCGAGAAGGACAGTCATCGACGTTTCTCTCAGTGACTTCATATGCAATAACTTGCTTCCATCTTTGGTTAAGACCACCTAACATAAATACAAGAGCATGATTCGCAGGCTCTTCAGGCTTCGGGGGAAGAGTTACTCCTCCGAGAAGTGTGTCTTCAGCACGGTCTAGCTCGAATCCCGGCACTATTTTCATTTCATCCAAAAAATTGACGAAGTCCTTTTCCACATGCTCCATAGTCTCAGATTTGCATTTCATAACATTGATCACTTCGTGAAGAATGCCTGGGAGAAACTACAAACTTTGAATCCTTCGCGCGAGTATTCTGTTGGATGGGAGAAGATATCCCATTTTTCTTAGCGTTTCAAATCCTGTTGTTCCACAAGCGAACTTAATCTGAAGGCCTTGCTTGACGGTGTGTGCAGACCAAGAGTTCCCCAAGCTGCTGCTTTTTGAGAGAGCGCGAACTTGATCTTCGTTCAGAAATTTCAAATTTTGCTAAATATTCGTTGCGTCACTCTCGAATTTTTGAACTTTGCTCCTGAGACCTTGAATTGTGTTCTTGGTGGTGGCATGGTGTCACTGAAGTTCAGTATACTTTTTTGTAAGGTCAGCAAGCTTCTTCTTCAGTTCTGCTGATTCTGTAGTAGCATTTGATGTTTAACCAGCTGCATCATTGACTGCTATTGAATCTGCATCACTAGAGTTTGCTGACAGTTCCACAACGGCGTCGCTGACTTCCATGCGCCGACGAAGGACCAGGTCTATCGGGCGTGATTTTAAAGCGGCCGTTACAGATTTCGTTCCATCTAAAGATTTGTAGCCAAGTCTCCGATTTCCTAATGGGGTCAAATTTAATTATCATGTAAGAATGACACAACACTATGCAATTGCGCTTGCTTTGTTTGTCATCTAAAAGCACCTGCTTCACAAGTATACAGACGGCGATACACACAAAGCGGGCACGGGTCCGGCCTCGTAACGTTACACATTTTTCGCAGGAACAGCATCAGTTTTGTATTCAATCGCTGCTATTTCGGTAGAGGCCCTCAAATGTCGACTGAGTCGTGGGAACGTGTGCACGAATAAATAAGTGCTGCATCCGGGGTAAAACATTTCCACACAACGACACTGCTCTGAAACCCGCGGCAATACTTCTCAATGTATTAGCATACTCGAGGCCCTTGAACCAGCACAAAATGCCGACACAGGTGCTTTTGTATTCCATATAACACGCCAGCCTCCTATCTGACGCATTTGCTTACAGTGGGGTCGTTCCCCCGAATGGCCCGGTCACTACGCTGCACAACGTTTTACTGCCCGACGTTTGTCTACGCACCCAATAAAGAAATAATAGTGCGCTACGTAATGCTGGCTAATCAAATGACCATGTATTCTAAAAAAAATTTATGTTTAGTTACGCTGCAAATCGATGATGTTTTCGTCGAAAGCCACTTGTCGCGTTTGATTTGTACTGTCTAAAAAGGCCTTCTTTTTGGGTCTCTTGGAAAGCGGTACAGCTTCCAGCCGTTCCTGGAATGGTTGGTGCACTGCGGCACGCAACACCCGGGCGTGGTGACGGAAGCGAGCACGTAAAACTAGAGGGAAACGAGCACCGGACCTAACAACAAAACACATGCCACGTATACGGTGGCTAGATGGGTAGATGTGCCGACCGGCGCCTCTTGAGCGTAGTTCACCGCTTCTCCGCGTCATGACGCAAAATTGGCGCTGCGGTCAGTAGAACGGTTCCGCAGCGCACGTCGTCTGCTACAGGGGGCTGGCGGACTGGCAGCGAGCAAAAAAAATAAAGCCCGTATTGGAATAGTTGTATGTCGTCTGTTCGTGTCAGTTTCAAAGGTGAAGAGCTCCGCATCTCTCGTACTGTTTGTAAGTTCCTAAGCGATGTGGAATGTTCCAGGTAGGAAATATGACCGGCGAGATTAGCGGCAGCGTTGCTCCACCAAAGAAGACCACCAAGAAGACCTACTGCTTGGCTCCAAACTGCAAGTCGGGTTCTAAATTTGTGAGAAAGACAGCGGAATTGTTCCGCTGTCTGACAGTGGAAATGTTCGCCCCGAGCTGCTCAGTAGCTTGCTCAGTATCGGTACGGTGGCTAGATTATATCGGCGACGTTAATGAGCAAGCGGTACACCGAAAAGCGTACGTCCATGAGCTCCTCGACATTGGAAATTTACAAGCCGCACATGAGGTGCTCAGCGCCTGCGACATCGAGCACCGCTGCGCTGCTACAGGGAAAAGAAAAGTGATTCTAGGCTGATATTCTATATAGCAGGCTATGTAGCAAGGAAGTTCCTGCAAAGAACCAAGTGCTCCGATTGCTCAGGGACATTACTAAATTCAACAGAATGAGTAGGTCAGGGCTGTTGCTCCCTTCTGAAGCACTAAAAAAACTGGTAGCATCACTAGAAGACGCCTTCAAGCTGTTCGTCAGTTTAAATGAGTTACGAAGGAACAGTGTATCGCCGACTTTGCATCCTTTCTGCAGCTGAATCCCCCGAATTTGATCGGCTGTAAGCGGCACAAGAAAGAGCTCACAAACGATGTTGTGAAGTTCTATTCAATTACACGCCTTTACTTTCTTGTCAAGGGCAATAACATGGCGCGCGAAAGCAACAGGGAGAAGAGGAAGCACTTGAAGATGAGGCGTGTGCTGTGAACAATGCTATGATGTGGTGGACCAATGTTGCGGCCTTGCTGGCGCTAGCTAATTTATGTTGGTGTGTCTGCTGACTCAAGTTACGAGAGCTTTTCTTGTATTTTAAATATATTCACGAATCTAGTCCAAGACATATTGCTTTATTTTATTACAATGAAACAGTGAACCATATGCACTTACCAACACAATTCTTCTCGCACCAATTTAGATACCGTAACTGACGCAGCAATAAAACAATAGCTGGATTTCTCGAAATTGAAACATTAGAACTCGCTAAATATAATGTAAACACGGTTCCACATACCGTATAAAACCATTGCAGTATTGTTTCATGCATGGAAAAAATGCATTTACGTCTTTAATGCAATGGGCTGGAGCGCCGCGTTTATATCAATAGATGTGACCGATTGCCAAGCTAGAAAATTTACTTCAGCATTTCGTTTTTTCTGACTAGACGACAACAACAAGTTCCTCATTCTGGCTTGGCCTACACTGCTCAGAACGGTATTATAACGCGCACTTCAAAGATACAATCAGAGGCAAGCGATACTATCAGACACGCAGCTCGTCTACACAGCGCAGCTGCCGTTGCGCGCCGCTGAACCGTTCTACTGTCCGCAGCGCCAATTTTGCGTCATGATGCGGAGAAGTGGTGAACTACGCTCGGTCGGCACACCTACCCATCTAGCCACCGTACCACGTACAAGTGACCGGTCGGGGGCGTCAAAATGGCGGCCACGCTGCCGCCAAGGTCGAGGAGGCGCCACCTGCCCCTTCAAAAGCTGACACCACTCTAAGCGGGGGCGCGCACATCGAGGCACTCTAGGTCGGCCCGATTAAGCGGGTCGGCTCGCAGCTAAACACGCAGCCTCCCTCTGCAGTTCAGCGTGGTAACGGATGTTGTACATAGGTTCTGCATGCTTTTTCGGCTAACATTTTTATTGTATTTGAGAGTCTGCTATTATCCAGAAAACTGGAAAAAGTTGAGTGGGCGACCCCTGTATTGCTCACGAGCTTCCGATACAGAGCTTAGCGCATACTGCAAACGCCCCGCTGCACGCTCGGTTCAAAATGGCTGGAATATTTCCTCAAAATGTTTACACGCTCTGCCACTTGCAAGCGTGGTTGCTTGTGCTTGTTGGTGTAACAATTTGCGTCTTGAAAACGCGTACTGCCGGCGACGATGAGAAAGATGACTCAAAGCGCTCGCACTTACCTCTACTGCAGCCTAGCACCTAGCTTTGCAGCGGCCGCAGAGAAAAAAGTATGTATGCCTGACAAACATTTATTTCACGCACAAGCATGAGTACTTCACACATTCAAAGAACACAAACAACCTCATCTGGCTGCTGCGTGATTTCTCACAGTAAACGCGCCTTTTAGTTGTGAAGCACCTTATGCGCGCGAGCTGTCGATGTCTCCTCCTGTTGTCGTTGTCGTCGTCGTCACGGTAAGCAAGCGCGTGCCGAGCGTCCCGCATGCTGAGCGCTCCCGTGTTCGTCGTCGTCTTCCACAGCTGTCTGCGTTGCAACCGCTTATCATTCCAGCGTAGAATTTCACTTCTCTTCTGTAGTCGTAATGGGGAGGCCGCGTTTACGGGGTTATGAGCCATTGCATAAAGGGATACGGACACAAAATCTGAAAATTTTACGAAAATGCTGAAAATGAATCCTCAGTATGCGATTAAACTGAAAAGAAGTAGTCACTTAGCTCATTTTTGGGCAGATAGCTTTATTTTTGGCGTTATTGCAAGCGCGCGCCACGCCGCCCGACTTTTGTTCCAACGAAAAAAAAACACTCGTCAACTTTTGTATCCGTATCCCTTTAAGGTAGTATGAGCCCATTAGTGGTGCATCACTGCATGCTTTGCACCTCCCCAGGTTTCGCGTTAGTGGAACTGCGTTTCGCTCAAAGGGTCATTTGACACTTACGCATAAAATTTAATTCACCACTCAAACCAAGCCTACGACTTAACTTGTGCTAACTGTAATAACTAATAAAAACTAAAACAGTAAGAAAGGCGTACAAATGGCCAAACTTTTTTTTTTTTTTTTTTGTCGCTATTGCCACTTTTTCTTTGCTTCCCAGACGGCGGTTCACATTTTGCAAGTAGAAATGCATGCGCGTGATGACTTGAAAAGGTGGTTTGAAAAAGTGCTTCTTATCAGCTGCACTCCTCGCAGAGTCGTAGCCGCTTTTGCAGCCGGTCACAAAACAACGTGGCATTACTTCTCACTACACAGGCACAGCAGTCATCGACATCGTATGACTATGCACGGGAAATCAAAGCAAACGCGCATGATAACAACATTACCAGAACGCCGCGGTCGCCTTTTGCAACGTTGGCCTTTTTGGCGTGCAGTCCGGCTCCTCCGTGGGCTCACCTCTCACCGAACCGGGCAAACCACCGGGCAAACTCTGGGCAAACTTTGGGCAAACTGTGTCGCGCGCGCCCCCACGTGGCGCTCAATGGAAAGGCGTCACGCGCTGCGGCGGAGTTTGACAACTGAAAGAAAAATCTAGTAACGCTGTGGTGGTCTTGTTGTTTTGATGAGGTTTTCTTGTTACGAGGAAATTTCCCTTGGTGAAGTGGATTCCTGTGTCGACGTGATATTCTGCATTAGCAGATAGAACACTTCATGGTGTTTTGACTTGTGTTCTTGTTTCTAACTTGTGCACTGTCCCGAAAGACAATAAACTTGGTGCATGTACTTCCCTGTGCAAGAAGTATAGGTACGAGGGATTCCACGAAAAAGCCTATTTTCATCTTTGCCTCGAAATGTAATTTGAAATTTAGAACTGCAGTCCAAACTTGGCGTTGACAACTTTCCAGTGCTCTCGTCAATTTCGGTTTGTGCGTCTGAATTACGAATAAATTCCGCTTTTTTGGCGAGCCTGTGGTCCATATACTTTTGCTCACGAGTGTACCTTGCTTCTTGATATTGCCTGCTGGTAGTAAGAGATTATACTGATATAATATGTGTCTTCTTGATTAAATGAGGAGACAAGAAGTTGAGCTATGCATTTCCAACTGTCCAGCCCTCACCTACCACCATGTCTCACTATAGATATTGCTTTCTGCAACCCGTATACTAATCTAATTGCACTTCTTCATTGTCAAGTGGCATTCACCTACAAGTAGCATGAAGCTGCAAAACAAACCACGTGGTTTTCTTGGGAAGAAAGCTCTGCAGGTACAACATTCCTCCAGGTTGAAGGATCAAACTTAGCACCAGTACCATTTTTTTTGTGTGTCAACTTTTACCAACTGACCTAACCAGGAGGCCAGCAGATAGGGACGTGAAGGTGAATCAACAACATAAAGCAATGCCACAACAATTTTAGTTTGGGTCAATGTCAAGGTTCAATAGTTGCGATACAACCAGCAATGCATTTCTTCTGCCTCTTCCTTTTTTCCATGAATAATATATCCAGAGCTTTACTAGAGCCAAAGATTGAGGTGCTGAGAGAAAGGAAATGCAGTCAAAGATGGTAGGGGATTAGATTGGAGGTCGCTGGGAGAGGGAGAGAGCATGGCTGCAACAGTGCAACTAAAGACAAGGACTAAGAAAAAGGAGGGTGGTGTCCTCTCTTTTGGCTGAAAGAGAGGCCTTCATACTGCAGTGGACATAAAATAGGCTGATGATGAAAACAACCACTCACTAGTACTGTAAAGCTTTCTGGGCAACCCATAAGTGTTTCTGTTGTAGCTTGCGACTACTCTCAAGTGGATGCCTACTTCTCATGAATTCTGCAGAACTCGTGTAGTTAATCGAGCATAATGCTGGATTGATTTTGCCACTATCCCAGTACTGAAACAAAAATAGGAATTTGAAAAATGAGTGGTTGACATCGTGTGTGTTCACTTTCTGTTCTTATTTTAATGCTAAGCTTTAGTATTTGTGGAGGTGTACCATAAAATACTAAGATTTATTCCACCCAAAATTGGTAGCCAACCAGATGAAAGTAAGGGGAGGGCTATTCTTTGGTGTGGAACATAGAATAGCTTACAGAAAATTTTGTTTTAGAACATGGTTATCAGATTCGTTAAGGGTGTAGAGATCTGAAGAGACAAATCATTCAGGTCATCGAAGTTCCTTGGTGTCACGGCTGAATTAAGCGTTCACACTTTTTCATAGAGATTGTGGCTGCTTATGGCCCTACCTGGATCCTCCTGTAATTAATAATGTCCTCCTCCTACAGCCCTACCTACTGTATGTACGAGTGTAAGTGGAAAGGAGTTGAGCTAAAGCAGTAGTTATAATGCATGGCTGTATTCCTTTAACTTGTGAAGCAGATACTTTGAAGATGAAAAAACATTTATGAATGACTTGGCTGAAACCTCTCTCATGCCTACTTGTGAAGGTGGTGATTGCTAACAGCAGTGTAATGCATTAATTTTTTCAAGGTGCAAAGGGACGTAAAGCATCGTCATAACAATCATGAGGTGAGCAATTTCTTATGGTTTTTCTTGTATCGTAATGGTAATGTAGGGTTATCAAGCGAAAACTCTTTGGTGATGTAATAAATAGCTGGGTGGTAACAGTTGTCATACCAGGGGCCCTGTAATCACAATTTTGGTATTGTGTGCATTATGGCATAGCCGCATCCTGAATCTCTTGTGACACGAACTTGGGACAGGTAAGGAAAATCCTTGCAGTGTAAACAGTAATTTCATATTTGAGACAAACCCAGTGGTCCTGCTTTGGTATATGGCAACCTCAATGAGTGTCTGTTAAGAGCTGGCAGCCATTGTTACTAGCCAGTGGAAAACAGATTGCACGAGCACAGTCATTTGTTCGCGATCAAAGGACACTTCATGTTCATTAAAATTTCTGCTTTTGGAATACATGATACAGGTAACACAGGCACAATTGAGCTCCTTAAGGTGTTTTTGTGTTGTTACTACTGTCATCATGTCATGAATTTGTGGCATTGAAACACCCGGCATTTGAGCCATTGCATGTCTTCACTGGTAGAATCCTCATAAGTACATCTTCGCCAGTTGTAGGTCAAATGTGCCTTGAAAGAATGCAATTTGCATTTATACCCAGACAAAAATGCACACTGCACAAAAATTTCATCAGCCATAAGTTTCACGAGAACTTGAGTTACCCTGCATTACCTGATCTTGGATCCTTGGGAAAGCAGGGACAGCTAACGTGCAGACTATGTTCTTTGCAATTCTAAATATGGAGCCACACCCTATTGCATACCTGTGAAGCTTTACAATTTTATAATAAAATATCTGATTTTCATGGTTTGTTTACGATTGTGGTAATAACACCAGTGAATTTACTATTTTTTGTTTGGGTCCAGTTCACGACAAAACGACTTGTCTAGGGGCTACTTTAGGGCTGATTTCTTAATAGGTTGCTGTCAGGCTAGTAATTTTCTTGCACATAATAACCCCAATTTGGATGTGAAGGACATGAAAAACGTGCATGCTGAATTATTAAAAAGGGCACGTTGAAGTGATAGTTGTCTGCATATGACAAAAGTATTTTGATATGCAGTTTTCTGGTAATGCGCTTGGAAGCTCTGGTGAGCATGCTGCTTCGGGCAAGGTGCGTCTCAATGGCAATGTCTTTCATAGTGGCCCACCCGAAAAGATTGTCAATGGAAAGTGCTACACTCAACATTCAGGTAGGTCCAATCAAGGTTGGTGTTCTGTCCTAATGCACATACACTCTTTCATGTGTTCTGAGGCAGTGTTTTTTGTGCAGATTTTCTTTTAGGGTTTTTGTGTGTTCAGGTCAAAAGTTACTGATGTTTTTTGTTGATTTTTGAAGGTGGTCCATTGTTTTCATAGATCCTGGTGCCACACGTGCTGTTGACCTATCTACTGATGGAGAGTCCGTCTGTGATCAAGACAATGATCTTGTCTGTAGCGTCTGCACCATGGGCGAGTCTGAACCTCCTAATGAGATTGTTATCTGTGACACTTGCAACAAAGGTAGGCCTTAATACCACTTTGTACTTGCATATTTAAGTCATGCATTATCAGATAGCTTGCGAGGTCATTGCTTGATAAGGGCACTCACTTGATGCTCTTCTGACGGTGAGGTGCAAACAGTCGCATCATTCAGGGATGTCTACTTAGGCGTGCACTTAAGTTCCACTTTTTTGTATGACATTGGCAGAAATTCATTACACGGTAAAATTAGCAGGATCTACTTTTTGCATGTCTGAAGACAGTTATGAGCACCTTCGATGGCACATTTCAAGTTTTCCATTGGGATCAATCGCATGATTCTTGAACTCTTTTGTTACCATGCCTATTCAAATCGTTCACTGGTGATTGATGCTTTAAATTGCCGATTTCGACATGCTGCAGTGGTTTCTTATGCACTTAGTGCCACCCCGTGGTTGGTTCAGGCACTCCATTTTTAGAATCAGTTTAAATTTTCCTGCTCTGGCGATGTGATTTTTAACGGACCTTTTTACAAACTAATGTGCTTGTGTTGTAGTGAAAAGGGGTGTGGCTGTCAGCCTCAAGAAAAAAACATGCTGCTCGTGATTACACCGCACTAACATCAAATTTTTGTGATGAAAAGACTCCCAGTGAGTCAAGAATTAAATTGTGCTGTTGGCTTTGACATCTGACAGTGCTAAACAGTGATAAGTACCCTAAAATGATTCCAGCTGTTAAATAGTGAGCTTTGGTCTGAAATCCAAATTCCACCAAAGCACATTTCTGAAGGTCTGCTGCATGTCCAACATGTGGACCTTGCATTGGCAGCCAAATTCCACGAGTTTCGGTTTCGCTTCACTTGTAAACTCCCTGTGAGGGGCGCTGCCGGAGTTACTACGTATTTATCGAAAGTCGCTCCCATCACGGCAGCGTGACACGCAACTGCACCGCGAGAAAAGCATCCCGCTCAGAAATACGCTGCATCCGCACTTGAATTTAGTGATGAGGACTCAAAACATGAGTCCTAAGATGACAGCAAACCAGACTCGAGCTCTGACGATGACAATGTTTTGAGTCAACCCAGGACATCTGTAGCTGTTCACCGGCGAGTTTCGTTTGCGGCCTGAACGGTTTCTCATGCGCGCTTATCTGCCGATCTTCATGCACGACCTGAGAGCTACACTGATTACCTGCAGGCTGCGTATTTTGCTTGGTCAGGATGTGCTGCCACCGACAGCAAAGAAAATTCACTTCACACCAAGGCCGCCCTGAACACATATTGGATTGGCCCAGCACTACGAAGCCGCGCAAAACAGTTTACAACGGCGTGGGATTTCTTTCTGCTCTTCACACTGCAGAGGTGATAAAAACCATCTGGAAACGTAAACAAATATGCTTGGATGCATATTCTGGAGTTGCCCAGCTACGCTATGAGAGATGGGTCCTGGAAAGAGGCGGCTCCAGACGAACTGGTGAAGTTTATTAGACTTCTCATCGGACCATCCTCAGAGAATATTGAAAAGGCGAAACTGCAAAATGTGTTACGAGGGCCGCAAAGTTGAACAAAAAACAAACATTTTGTGCTAAAAATGTGGAATGCACCTATACTTCATAAAAATCAAGAACGCCTTTACCGCATGGCACGAGTGATGGAAGCAGTTCCTGGTCTTGGGTTTTTTTTTTTTTTTTTTGTTTCTGAAGAATGGTGGTGTACTGAGCATTTATTTTTTCAGACACTATTCCTGGGTGATTTATCTTTGAAAAGTATATTCTGAATTTTCTTTGATATTAATGCTTTTGTAGATATGTTTGTTTTTATCAACTGGCTATCGAAATGGCGTTTCTAGAGTTTTTATGTGTTACCTAATAAATGTTTTTGCTTTGCAGTGTATGTTTTTGGAAAGAGAATTTCATTATATACAATTTCCTATGCTGCAATGAGTGCTGTAATATTATTTCTAGTGGCAAAAAAAACAAAACCCACTTATAAACGACCATTTTCTCGCGGTAACCACAGTTAAAGAGTTGATTTGTCTCATTTGCATATGTGGAATTTCGAATACAATTCGTGAAACTATTTGTAGAGCGGTAGTATCATGACAGCGCAGTGTTCTTTTTAAGACTTTATTTTGTTTCTTGTTTTCCCCACCCCCCATTTTTAAAGGTTTTCATCAAACATGTCATACACCCAAAATAAGTGACCAGGTCCTCTTGCCAAATATACCATGGCACTGCCGAAACTGCGTTCCCATTGGCTCTGTGCGGGTAAGAGCGCTCAGCTTTTATCTCCATTTTTATTTCCATATCTGTTTTATACAGTTAAAAACTTCTCAGGGCTGTAAACCGTGCAAGTTGAAGTTTGGGTTTTGTGGCGGGGGTTAGAACTTTCAGATATAATGAAGTATACTCCGAATATAATAGTTGACAGCTGAATATAATATTTCACAGGTAGTGCCGTGTGCATAATTTTTTCTTTTTTTTTTATTACAGAAGAGTGCAAAAAACTACAAAAATGGTAAGTTGTCAGATTTGCTCCTTCAAAATTCAAACTTTTTAAAATACCAACACAAAATTTTAGCCTTGTTTTCCCAGCTGCAGTGAGTAGCTATTGGCCTTCATCCTAATGCCTATATGTGGCATTAGCAATATACTTTCTGAACCTCACAAAATCTCACTTACACAATTGGTCTCCTTTCATGGAACATTGATATCTATTTCCCAAAGTTCTGCTGTTTAAAGCTAGAACCCTTTGTGGTCACGAAAATTATGATAAATATGTAATGAACCTATTACAACCTTTGTCATTACTGCTTCATAGGCATCCATGTGTGCAAAACAATTGAACAGCTTAGGCATCCTAAGGTCAACTGCAATGCAGTACAGTTAAACCCTTGATACAACGAAGTCGCTATATTGAAATTTCGTGTTGAAGTCACCGATGGATATTTCTTACGTGGAAGGGGCCATAGAATGTTCCTAATTATCGGGCAATTGTAAAGAGAAATTTCAATTCGAAAAACATCATTTTGTTGACTTGGAGAGTCAGAAACCAAAGACTCTGTTTCGTTGCATATCACTGATATCTTCACATCGGCAGTACAAAGCGAAGTCTCCGAAGCTTGTGCATCCACTCTGCCGCCATGGCTGATAGTTTCGCCTGCAGTGGAGCAGTGTTATGAAGAGAGCAGGCAGAGAGGAGCGAATGCTTGGGCTGTCTCTTGCTTCAATGCGTCTCTGAACCTAGAGATTAGGCGACGTCTAGCACTAAATGTGTGGGAAGAAAGCGCTCATAAAGCCACGGCCATGTTGGCTTTGGACCTGCTGCCGGTTACCTCCAAGATAGGATGCACGGGCCGCATATGAGGTCAACCGGGCTAACAGCCATGCGTAGCTACTGCTGGGCTAAAAAAAAAGATGCACGCTCACCCTATGCCTAGTGCATGTTTCATCCTGTTACTCTGCGCTCGCTATCTAAAGCAGCCGCGTGTAGTTAAACCATTTGACCATCTAGGCCAGCGGCACTTTCCATTTAGTGTCTTTGTATTCCTTTACGGTGGCAGTGAGATTTTATTATAATAAAATAATGTATTTGATATATATATATATATATATATAAACACACTTCGTAATATTGAAGTAGGAAATACATGGTGTTCTATGGATAAGAAGTTATAAAAAGTTAAATAGCTCGTTATCGGGAGAATTTCATTATAATAAAGTTTGTTTTATCAAAGTTTAACTGTAACCCTTTCACTTAAGTGGTTGTAAATTAGTATATACTAGCAAAGCAGTCTTGGCAATGCTGAAGGGCTGTGTAGTTTTTTTATTAACTGCCTTCAAACAGCACATTAGCAGATGTTGCGGGTATGTATCTGGTGGTTAGTGACTGTGACACATCCCAGAAATACCCTCCGAGATCTTCAGCATGCTATGAACATAGAGTTTCTCATTATTTTACCTAGAGGGGAATCTGGCACTGCTGCGCTGTGGTGTGCATGGGAATGCCGGTATATTGTGACTCCGGATTGGCATCGTTCTCAGAGAGCTAGGACGTCTTGAAGATGCGCCTGGCTAGCACCGTTCCATCTCTCACAATGATTCATTTACTGCTGAAACACCACGTAAAAAGTTGTTTTAGCTTTATTATTACACAAAAACATGTTTTCTTTAATTTTGAGGACTTATTATTGCATGTACAATTATATGAAACGTAAAAAGTATCAGCTAGCCGCTAAAGTTGGAGGACAGGCGACAAGATTCTCGCTCGCTTTGGAACAGCTTGTCGTCTGTGCTTGCTTTTCTTTGCTTGATCCTGCATTGTAGGTGAGTATAAACTTCATTGAGAGGTGTAATATGGGTGAATGAAAGCGTTATATGTAGATTTTATATTAGGAACGCATTATCTGTGTAGCCATATCCGCGTTCTAGACGAAGCCTCCTTTAACACCAGCCAACGCAAGCCTCGCAGACACGTAGCCCGTCATTCCCATGAGGGCACATCGCTCTTTATGAAACTCGCATAGACAGTGGAGCCCTCTCGGTGTTATAGTAAGAAACTCTATGGCTATGAGCATAGAGTTTCTCACTATAA
Source organism: Dermacentor silvarum (assembly GCF_013339745.2). NCBI lineage: Eukaryota > Metazoa > Arthropoda > Arachnida > Ixodida > Ixodidae > Dermacentor > Dermacentor silvarum. Next base: position 178,610,836 of record NC_051154.1, read on the forward strand.
CACCTAGAAGTTTATCGGGTAAACACTTACATCTTCATACTAAACTGCACCTTGCAGCAGTATGTTGTAAAACCACCTATCATATTGGTAATTTTTTATCTGAGTACAGGTGTTGCTATCTGTCTGTAGAGATCTTTTAGTGGCAAGAATGTTGTCTAAATGTAATCGGCAAAGGGCTCCACAGATGCATAGCTGTGGCATTCTGCTTTACTGACTAAGCTTAATTTTTTTTTTGTGTGTGTGTGTGCATTAGTGCTGAATTCTGAAAAGATCATTTTTAATTTAATTTGGGCAGATGAGGCAATTAGTAGTGCAAAGTGTGTTGTTATGCCTTATAAACCACGAAAAGTAAGCATTTCAGAGCCCTAACAAGGTAATGGTAAGCTCAAGCTAATTTTTCCAGTTTGTTACTGTGGTCGAACTGTAGTGCAGGCATGACCTGTTGGCTTCAGAATTGTTCGCCAAGTATATAGCTAAGTAATTTTGTGTATTGTGTACAGTTATAACCTGAAGTGCCTTTGTGAGTCCTGCATCAGCTATCAATCATGGTATGTGTGCTGTACATTGACAGCTCCTTGCTAGAGGCCCTGAAAGACTTTTGGAACATAACACAGAAACGTTGCCGATATTTTAACGAGGCTTTTGTGAACATGTGAGCCAAATATTATTGCACTGCATGCAGCAGGAAATTTACAATTTCATGTCAAAAGCAGTCAACAGACGCTTGCTCTCACATCCGGAAAGTTCTGATCGAAAGCTAGTTGAAAGCAGATGGCCGACCAGCGCTATTGGCTGATTTTGTGATCGCGAGAACATTCTCAGTAATTCATAATTGCTAATTTTAAGTTAAATAAATGAAAAATGTATGTCTGGGATCTCAAAAAGATAGAAAAATTATTTCATCTTTGTACTGCGCAGTCGAGGTCGGCAGAAAACCAGATGGGATGATGAAGTTAGGAAATTTGCAGGCGCAAGTTGGAATACGCTAGTGCAAGACAGGGGTAATTGGAGATCGCAGGGAGAGGCCTTCGTCCTGCAGTGGACATAAAATATAGGCTGCTGCTGATGATGATGATGACTGCGCATAGCTGTGTCTGCTGCACGTGGCCTCCGATATGGCAGCAGCATGCTTTGTAGAGTAGCCTACTGTGGCCGCCACAGTGTGCCGTGGCGCTCAACTTTTGGCCGGGGCTTTGCCCTCTTGACTTCTCCGCTGTGTAGCTTCAAGTGCACTAGTGGAGACGAAAAAAGAGAGAAAGCCGGGCATCGGTGTGATAACTCAACTTATGATTGAAGGACTCGAAATTTTTTTTTTCATGCATGAGATTCGTGGGACGACATACTTTAATAGCGAGGCCATTTTATGATTAGTTAGAAAAGTGTTTCAGGTCTCATTTAAAGTGACTACTGTTATTGGTTGAAAATTCATTATGTAACTTGGGGAACAGGTTTTATGGTAATGACCTGTTCAAATTCGTGATGGCCTTTTCCTTGTTGTCATTTCAGAACTTTGTTTTAATGCTATATATCCATCTTTATATTGTAGGATGTTCTTTAAGGCAGTGTTTCCTGTTGTTACACAGATTATACTGAAAACCCCCCATTTTTTTTGTTTCCACACAGATTAGCTCAATGTATTTCAATGCAAGAGGGTTCTAAATTAGAAAAAACATAAAGGAGTACCTTCCTATCTTTGCATGCTGTAGTACTGGAATGCTGCTGTGCTGCCGTATGTTAGTGATGGACATTTTATATTATGTGGAAATTCACCCTTTGGAAAAGATAGTCGTTTTTGAGGTTAATAGTGTATCCACATTGTGGAAAAAATCAGTTTTCTATGCTTGATGGTGCATCAAATGACTACACGTCATGAATTGCTCTTGGCAGTATCTTGTCCACAATGCACATGGACAGAAAATGCTGAGCTATTTCTTCCATCCGGATTCAGTCAGTTGAACAATGCGAATATAATCTAGAATTGTTCCTATGTCTGAACAAGCACTGTCCTTTCATCAACAATACGATTTTCTGGGGAAAAAATACCCCTCATCGTTTACTTTGAAAAACAATAGCTATTGCAGCCAACAGCGAGTTTCATGCATGCAAAATTTACCTCATATACAAGGAAATCTCGATATAATGAACTTCAGGGGACCGCAGTACATTGTTCGTTATTCTGAAAGGTCGTTATTGTGAAAGCCCCAAAATTAACCATTCCGCCTATCAACCTTTCACTTCATAAGTTGGCACCATATGAGCTATCCACGAAAATATCGCTGTTAGCTGTCAGCCCACACTGTTGCTATTTTCCATTGATTACGCCGCCACGCACCATCGTTAGTAAGAGTGACGTGTGAAAAACAGACAGAGACATTGAGAAAACTGCTGACAAAAGGTAGCACCATGTCGCCTCAAAAGCGCAATATTTTTTGCTGTCTGTTTTCACATTCCTTGCCGTTGTGGGGTCTCACACGCACTCTTGGGACAAAGGAACGACAACACACTAGTGTAAACAATCAAAAGGGCATTTATTGCGCCTTTCATACACTAATGCACGCTAGTCGAATTACTACTCGAAGAACATTCACATGGGCGCGCGACAAATCAAGGAGGTCCGACTCACCGCGACCGGAGAGCGAGCAGCTATGACACCATTGCCTAGTCGTTCGTGTGTACGGTCACGTGAACGGTAGCGCGTTCGAACGATCCGTGTTCGTCCATGCCAGTGTCCTGCTCTTAGCCTCGCGAGACGGTCCCGCGAAGCGGGCCGGCGCACGCGCGAAGCGTTCGTGCATGTTGGTCGCCAATCCCAAGCCAAAGAGGAAGCGCCTTCGACCTTTTTCTCCCAAGTCACCCCGCCGTTCGGTGGCGTTAGCATCGCGACACTCGCGCCATCTCTCGCAACGCACCGCAACCACCAAGACCGGCGCCGGCGCCTAGCCATGCAGAGAAGCCGGATTACAGGAGATGCGCGCGAGTCGCGCGTCCCCACATCCCCCCAACCTTAAATCACTACACATACTCCGGCGAAACATGTCACACGGTCTATCAACGTGTGCGTCACGAACAAAAGTTAGTACATGCGACAGTGGCCGCGCCGAGGAAATGTCCGCACGTTATCCACAACATGCGAGCCAACATTGTCTCTGGGGTTCACCGCTGGCGTCCGTTGGTCAAAGCACCACATCTGCAGATTCGATGGCACGACTCCAGCCCAGGACTCCGGAAATGGCGACACAGAAGTCGGCACGAGCAAGCGTCGCTCGTGCCGACGCGCCCTGCCGGCGAGAGCCGCTGTAGCCGTTGGTGACTGCCGGCTCTTTTCCCAGCCGCCGAGGGTTGCTAGTCGGACACAGGCGGCCGCTGAAATCGCTGCGCCGAATTGGCCACAGGCATCTGCATCGCCTGGGGTAGCTCGATTGTAGTCTGGGGCAGCAGCGCTGATGATGTGCAGGTGACAGCAAACCAGGGGTGACTCCGCTCACGCTGCGTACACTCAACGCACTCGACAAACACTAAAGTAGTGCAAGGGAGAGGAATTTGGCATACGCATCACCCACATGGTACGATGTTGAATTCGGCTAGCAAAATTTCGGGCGGCATTTCAGATGCTAAGTTCACGTGAACAAAGCTTACTTTCTTGAGTCGAACGAGTAATTTCAATTCGTGCGAGGCGAACTAATGAGGGAAACAATGTGCGACACCTCAACAGCACAGTCCACCAGGTTGTGTCCCTCAACGTGCGACGAGGCGGCTTTGTAAAGCCTTAGGCCTAAAGCGTCGCTACCCTGAAAACAACCGGCATCCATAAATAAAAAACAAAATGGGCACAAGAACAGGCAGCCGCGAGGAGACGTTAGCTCTGTGAGGTGGTCCTACCCCACTCGGTGCACACAGCATCCGAGTTGACGGCGCCCATCGTCCCAGACGGTGTCGGAGCGCCCGGTGCCAGGCCGCAATACGAGTAAGCCCGTAGCGGCACCGTGGCCCGCGGCCACCCGGCTCCCTGAACCACGACTTCCGAAGTCAAAGAGAAAGAAGCTATTTACATAAATTCGGACCACCCACGAGACTTCCGTACTCACTCGCTTTCCTGCTTGCCAATGCTCCGCAGGCGCTAGGCCTCGCTCTCCCAGGATGCAGACCACGTGGCTCTCGTACCGACGAGTGTACTTTAACAAAACACTCGCGAAAAGGCTTAGCATGTTGAAAAGTTCAAACACGCTACAGCAACCGTCGCCTCGCTCAAGAAAGCACGCCACCGACGCTAGCGGTCAAAATCCACACTAGGAATACGCTTTGGTTGAAACAAAGGTTGTCTCGAACTGAGTACAGTGTAGACCGCTTATAACGTAAGTCGCCGGAGTCGCGAATATCTGCACTATAAGCAGTACCGCACTATAACCAAAGCAACAATTTTCAAGGCCCGCACATATGCAAAACAAGTGCACCGAGCTGCCACACGTATGCGTCAGTCGAGGAATGTGGCTAGAACGTTTGCATTCAATTTACAGTCGAATCTCGTTAATTTGAACCAAATCACGCGGCAGCGCCTCCGACCGGCATTGCTCCGGCACCGTCATAGAGTAAAAGCTTAGGAGAGACCCCTCAATGTCGCGCGCGAACAAAAAAGAAAAAAAATGCGGCGGAAATTTCACCCTCTCTCAAATGGCAAGGTCGCCGATTCTGCGTTGCGCCGAAACATGCGTGTACATGTCGACGTCTCAGCCACGCTACCGTCGCCACGTGTAGAAAATGGCAGTGAATCCTTCTTTCTCCTTTATGCTTCCTCTACTTTCTAGTCATGTGTTGGCCTTGCACTCTGCGGCTACGGCGCAGAGGGAAGCAGCGGCGCTGTCCCAGGCCGGCCAACGAAACTGCCCACGCTGGCAAACGCCCACTTCCTGATAACGGCAGAAAACGAAACTTCTGGGAGCTGGCGCCGGGCCGGCTGGAGCGGCGGGCGCGCACGGTGACAGTCGAAAGTGAGGGAGCTACGAGGGAGGGCGAGGGGAGCCACCGAAGCGGCGGAGTTGCCGAGGCGAAATCCGCGTCCCGGCCGCCCTCCTCCCTCACATTCCACGGTCTCCGCGTGCGCGCTTCGCCGTGCCGGCGCCGCCCGCTCCCTGAAGTTTCATTTACTGCCGTTATCGTGAAGTGAGCGTCGGCCGGCATTAGCAGTTTCGTGACCCTCGCTCGCTATGCGCGCCGTGATATTTCGCGACTCGCACTCAAGATTCTGGTTTCAGCCTCACTGGCTGTTCGTTCGCACCACGTTCCCTTCTCCTCCACTTCGTCTCTCTTTCTTCCTCGAGCACTCCTTGGGGCGCCCGTTTGAGGGGAGCGTTCGCTGTTTCCGCTGACTTCCGTACTCCCAGGCAGCCGCACTGTAACCGGTATTTCGTTTCCTGCAACTGCACTATAAGCAATACGTGTATACATGGAGTGCTATGGGAAAATTAATAGGAGTCTGAAAAGACCGCACTATATCTGGTCCTGCACTATAAGCGTTTATGTTATAAGTGGTCTATACTGTATAACTGGGGTCAAAATTATCGTCCAATGCCCCAAGAGGTCCACGTTGGGCAGCCAGATGTGGGGTCTCACACGCGCTCTTGGGACAAAGGAACGACAACACAGTAGTGTAAACGATCAAAAGGGCATTTATTGCGCCTTTCATACACTAATGCACGCTAGCCGTATTACTACCCGAAGAACGTTCACATGGGCGCGCGACAAATCAAGGAAGTCCGACTCACCGCGACTGGATAGTGAGCGAATATGTTCGCCCCATGCTATGACACCATCGCCTAGTCGTTCACGTGTACGGTCACGCGAACGTAGCGTGTTCGAACCATCCGTGTTCGTCCATGCCGGTGTCCTGCTCTTAGCCTCGCGAGACGGTCCCGTGAAGTGGGCCGGCGCACGTGCGAAGCGTTCGTGCGTGTTGGTCGCCGATCCCAAGCCAAAGAGGAAGTGCCTTCGACCTTTTTCTCCCAAGTCACCCCGCTGTTCGGTGGCGTTAGCATCGCGACACTCGCGCCATCTCTCGCAACGCGCCGCAACCACCAAGACCGCCGCCGGCGCCTAGCCACGCGGAGAAGCTGGATTACAGGAGGCACGCGCGAGTTGCGCATCTCCACACCGTAGACATCGCAACTGTCTTGCTCGAGGCAGACACCTGAACTGTGCCAAAGCGCAAGCGCGCGTAAACGACACCGTCGGGAAAGTGCTAAGTGTGACCGTGTGGCATCCCCGAGAGTACAGTAGTTACATTTCTCCGTGCACGTGGCTAGTACTAGGCACAGAAAGAAGGAAGAGATGTACCTTCGTTGCTAGGTGAAACTTTTCTGGGTGGAACATGCGCTCTTAAAACCTGATGTATCGTCGCCTCCGCAATAGAGCTTTAAAAAAAAATGACGGCGTTCGCGTTTTCTTGTGCGCTGTCTCAGGTTTTCCGAACCCATATGCCACGGCATCCGCTTTCTGCGCCTTGTCGTCTGCTAACCTACTGTTTCGGCTGCCATAAAGGATACGTGGAAGTCTTGGAATACCCAGATTTCGGAATATTGGTTCGTAGCAATGAGGCATTGTTAACATGACAATGAAGCTGAATAATGATCATTACAGTATAGACCACTTATAACGTAACCACTTATAGTGCAGGACTGGATATAATACGGTATTTTCAGATTCCCGTTAATTTTCCCATAGCACTCTATGTATATGCGTATCGCTCATAGTGCAGTTGCGGGACACGAAATACCGGTTACAGTGCAGCTGCCTGGAAGTTCGGCAGTGAACCTAGACGGCAAATGCTCCCTTCAAGCCACAAATGCCATATGTACTCGAATCTAACGCGCACTTTTTTTCCTATAAAACAGGTCCAAAAATTGCGTGCGCATTAGAATCGAGTACGACCCTAAATCTGCTTTACCACATAGCCGTCGGCATTTCAAAATGGCCGCCTCGCATGCGCGTCGAGCCTAGTTACTCTCGAGCCCAGCTACCGTAGCTTCCTCCATCAGCACACGTGCTTAGGCAATAGTCTACCATCTGTCTTCACGTTCTCTGTGTCTGCTCTATCAGCATGAAGTACGGAGTTCTTCATGATGCCGCATTTAAAAGGAAAGTGATCTTGTGTGCGAAGACGGATGGAAATCGGACCATATCAAAGGCGTTCGGAGAATCCGAAACTTGCGTTTGGGACTGGCGCAAACAGAAGGAGAGGATTTTCGCCAGCAAAGCAATGCGGAACGGTTTCAGTGGACTGAAGCAGGATGTAATCTGCGACGATCCCCTTTGGCGATACGATTGCCTTGGCCCTATCTTGAAAGCACTCTGCGACGAGGAAAGTCTGCCACGTGCCGTGTTTTCGCCGCTTATAGGTCGCGTTGAAGCAAGAGGCATTATAGCACGAAGGTCAATTCGTCAATCGAGCGTTTCGACCGTTCGTTTCCGCGGTCAACGAGCGAGATGTGCTCATGTTTGCTTGTGCGCGTGTGACACCGTGCTGGTTATTTTATTTAGTAAGTGACTACAGAACCTTGAGCACAGTGACAGCGACGGCAGAAATGCGGCTGGAGTGTCCATTATCACAATAAAATAGTTTTTTTGGTTGTAGTGCGGTACCGTTTATAGTGCGGATATTCGTGACTCCGGCGACTTACATTATAAGCGCTCTACACTGTATTAATAAAAGTTCGGTATTCTGATGTTCGTAGTACTGAAACACGTGTACATTGAAACTATAAGTCAGCAGGGGATTTCTGAAACGTTCGTTGATGTGAAAAGTTTGTTAATGTTGTGTTCATAGTAACGAGGTTTCACTGTACTCAAAGTGAATGCACTCGCAGAATAAACGCACCGTGCACTTTGGTCCTGTGCAGTCCACGAATGAATCGCCGTGCTGTAGTTACCCAGTTCAGTTCCTCCGGCTAGTGATTATAGTACATACCACCAAGAGCGATTTCTTGGTGGAAAAATTAATGCTTTCTGCGGCGATGCCATTGCGACAGCCAATCAAAACCTTGCATAGACAGTCAGACAGCTAGAAGCAAGTGAACCGGTGAATAGTATGTTAGCGCTACTTTTAAAGCGACGCTTTCTTTGCCTACCTCATTATCACCATGTTGGTGGTGGTGGCGGTCGTCATCTACATGTTTGTTGCCGAAATCCACTGTGCATTTATTATAGTGATGCGCCGTTTATTGCCAGCTCATCAAAGCTTTGCTTACGATTCCCACAGTGCGTGGCATCTTCATGATGTTTTTCTACTTCCAAGGCAACCATTCCATGACTGCATTGTCTGTTGCTCACTTTTCTGCCCGTCTTCTGTTTTGCTGTGGGGAGTATCCTTAATTTCATTTATACAGCTGGTTTTAAGTCAGAGGCCGTGGAATACCCATGTATATTGTAGGCTGGAAATTGTGCTGCCGGAAGGCATTTTGGTGTTTACAGAATCGGCATGCGCTACTGGCGCAAGCAGTACGGTAAGCTGCTTGCCACGGATTGGGCGCATCGCACCTTGCAGAGGTTGTGGGCCGTAAAGCTGCCACTGTTTGCGAATAGTCAACGTGTATGTTGTCACCTGTAGTAGTGGGAATAGGGCAAGCGCAGAGGCGCAAGAAGAAAGAAGTGCGCGCGCTAACCGCCCCGCTCGATAGCTAGCTCTCGCCGCCGTTTTCTCCAGAGCCCAGCCACTCTCATTAAACGTCGTCAGCCCCCTTTTGAAGACGCGTGGCAAAGTGGTGGAGGTGCTGGGTATTTCTCACTCATGCCACAGACTCCTCCTGGGAGCAGAAGCACCAGCCCTGTGTTAGTCCATACTCTCGTCCATCGGACCAGCCGCAGGATCCGGGGACTGCCCCCTGAAGACACCGTAGTGCTTCAGACAACCCCAACCGGTATGGAACGTGCAATGACGAACCGGTATACACTTCAGAACCCGCTGGTGCCGAAGCCGTTACATGGCGACGTCTTCGAAGACTGGATGACCGACTTCGAGCGCGTCGCCGAATACAACGAATGGGACGACGCGACTAAACGTAGGAATGTCTACTTTTGCCTCGAGGACGGCAGCGCGTACATGGCTTCAAAACCGTGAGGAGCAACTGACGTAGTGGCGCGAGTTCTGCCGTCATCTACTGGACACTTACGCCAGTCCTGATCGCCGCGAACGAGCCGAACGAGCAATTCAAGTCCGCGTCCAGCTTCCCAACGAAAGCGTTACCGCGTTCGTCAAAGATATGACGCGCCTCTTCAGACGAGCAGACCCTGGAATGACCGAGGACAAGAAGTTGCGTCACCTGATGCGAGAGGTGAAGGAGCAGCTCTTCGCTGGTCTGGTGCGCAATCCTCCGAAGACTGTCGCCGAATTTCTATCCGAGGCGGTCAGTATGGAGAAGATGCTTCTGCAGCGCTCTAACTTTTACGAGCGGCAAGTGAACGCGACTACGGACATGTCGACGGCCATCGGAAGCCACAATGACAACCTTCGAGACCTCATCCGCACCGTTGTGCGCGAAGAGATACTGAAGGTTTACGGCACCCCACAAGCCACGGTGAGCTCCATTGCGAGCGTTATAAAAGATGAAGTGCACCAAGCGCTCCGGTCCACCGTTCCTTTTCCTAACACCGCGCCTGCACCTTCTACCGCGCCTGCACCTTCTACCACGCCTGCACCTTCTACCGCGCCTGCACCTTCTACCGCGCCTGCACCTTCTGTAGACCACCGTGCGACCTACGCAGAAGTCTTGCGACAGCCTGCTTCGTCCCCGCCGCTGTTTGTTCAGGCCGCTCATCCGGTTGCACTTCCACCAGCCCAACCGGTGCCATACATCGAGGAACGACGCACGCCTCCACTGTTCCCCCATGCCGCATTCTCCGGTTGTGCTTCCGCAAGAGCAACCGGTGCATTACGCCGATGATCGACGCATGTCCCCTCGGAAGTCAGACGTTTGGCGCACTCCGGATCGCCGTCCTCTGTGTTTCCACTGTGGCGAGGCAGATCATTTGTACCGCCAGTGCCCATACCGACGCCTCGGGTTGCGGGGCTTTTCTGCCTATTCGCCGCCACCCCGACTGGGCCACCGACCTCAGGACATTGAGGATTATCTGGCTCAGCAATGCATGCCACCGCCTACCGGGCGGCAGTCACGCTCGCCGTCGCCAAGGCGATTTTCACCATCGCCCCAGCGGTATTCGAGCGGACGGTCGCCAAGTCCCCGCCGGGAAAACCAACTACAGCGACCTTTGGGGGCGAGGCCGCTGACAGTCGACGCACTGAAGACCTCCGATCGACGCGAGTAAAGAAGGGTACCGGTTCGACATCAACTGCAGCTGAACGGAATGACCGGCTTTCGCTCGACATACCGGTGGTGATCGACGGTTACGCGGTTAGCGCTTTAGTGGATACCAGAGCGGACTATTCTATATTAAGCGGGAAGATGGTGACGTTTCTGAAGAAAGTAATTACCCCTTGGCATGGCTCGCAGATTCGTACGGCTGGCGGTCACGTTGTTACTCCACTGGGATCCTGCACGACAAGAGGTTGAATTCGAGGATCGACATTCATGGCGAGTTGCCTTGTCCTACGCGAATGCTCCGGCGACGTCATTCTCGGAGTTGACTTCCTGCAGGAATACGGCGCTGTTATTGACTTACGGGGAGGTGTTGTCACCTTCTCAGCCGACCAAGCAATCGACGCAAACGACGACAAACGATGTGACGATGCCCTACGTGTTTCCGTTGAAAGTGTTACGCTTCCTCCACGAGCCAGTGTTCTAGTCGAAGTGATGTGTGGTGGAATGCGCGAAGGTGGAGTGGTCGCAGAAAGTAACTTAGCGCATCTGCTGACGCAAGGTGTTTGTGCGGCCAGGAGTGTGCTACAGCTTCGTGATGGCCGATCTAAGTTGCTAGTCACCAACTTTAGTAACGAGCATCGACACCTCTTCCGCGGTACTTCGATAGCGTTTGCCGAAGAAATAGAACACGTTGCGGAATGTCTTGTCCCTGAACCAGTGAGGCTGGCTGACAAGTCACAGGGCACCGTCGACATTAATTCCGAGTTATCTAACGACAAACAGGCAGCACTGCACGAGCTCTTGCTTGAATTCAGGGCATGCTTCGCAAGCTCGTCTAAGGTACGCCAGACTTCGGTTACAAGGCACAGGATCATCACATGCGACGATGCACGCCCGATACACCAGCAGCCTTACCGCGTGTTGGCAAAGGAACACGCAGCGATTCGTACGCAAGTACAAGAGATGCTTGAAGACAGCGTGATCGAACCTTCCAACAGCTCATGGTCGTCTCCGGTCGTTCTTGTCAAAAAGAAAGACGGAATGCTACGCTTTTGCATCGACTACCGGAAGCTCAACAACGTAACTAAAAAGGACGTGTACGCACTGCCACGTATCGACGACTCGTTAGATAAACTGCGGCGTGCCCAGTACTTTTCGTCACTCGATTTGAAAAGTGGATACTGGCAGATCGAGGTAGACGAACGAGACCGCGAGAAAACTGCCTTTGTGACTCCCGACGGCCTTTACGAATTTCGAGTGCTCCCTTTTGGTTTGTGTTCAGCCCCAGCAACTTTCCAGCGAATGATGGATAATGTCCTCGCTGGATTGAAGTGGCAGACTTGCCTTGGTGTATCTTGACGACGTAGTTGTCTTTTCTGAAACATTTGAGCAATATCTTCATCGCCTGCGGCATGTGCTAGAAGCACTCCGATCGGCTGATCTCACGCTTAAACCAGAAAAGTGCCACTTCGGTTATGAAGAGCTCAAGTTTCTCGGACACGTCGTCAGCGCCAAAGGAGTTCGACCCGATCCCGACAAACTTGCCGCTGTAGCAGCTTTTCCTCCTCCTGCCGACAAGAAGGCCGTCCAACGCTTCCTGGGCTTGTGTGCGTATTATCGCTGCTTCATCGACAACTTCTCGAAGATTGCGGAACCCCTGACTCGCCTTACCAGGAATGACACGCCATTTGCCTGGACGAATGAGCAACAGGCGGCCTTCGCTGAACTACGCTAACGCATGCAGTCAGCACCCGTCCTGGCACATTTCGACGAAGAGGCTGACACCGAGGTGCATACTGATGCCAGCAACATCGGCCTTGGCGCAGTACTCGTCCAACGTCAAGACGGCATTGAACGAGTAATAGCCTATGCTAGCCGCTCGCTGTCCCGTACTGAGGCGAACTACTCTACTACAGAAAAGGAGTGTCTCGCGGTCATCTGGGCGATCACGAAGTTTCGCCCTTATCTCTACGGCCGTCCCTTCAAAGTGGTGACAGACCACCATGCTCTATGTTGGTTGGCGAACATACGCAATCCTTCAGGACGGCTGGCACGGTGGAGCTTGCGGCTACAGGAATTCGACGTCATCATAGTTTAAGTCTGGCCACAAGCACGAAGACGCCGACACGTTGTCGCGTGCTCCCGCCGAATCTGTCAGTCGACAGTCAGAGGACGACGACGGCTTCCTGGGTGCCCTTACTACGTCGGACTTGGTCAAATTGCAGCGTGACGATGCTGAAATTCGACCTCTCATCGACCACTTAGAGGGCCGTCAAACAACCATACCACGCCATCTACGTCGGGTCTTGACGTCCTTCTGTCTACGAGACAATGTGCTGTACAAGAAGAACGCCCGCCCGAATGACCGAGCCTACCTCCTAGTAGTTCCCAAAGACTTGCGGGACGATATTCTTTTCGCTTGCCACGACGAGCCTACATCTGGCCACCTCGGCTCCTCACGAACGCTTGCTAGAGTGCGCGAGATGTATTACTGGCCCGGACTTTCGGCAAGCGTCAAGCAGTATGTTAAAGGCTGCCGTGAATGTCAGCGACGAAAGTCACCACCCCTGAAGCCCGCCGGGTTATTGCAACCCATTGAACCACCTAATAAGCCATTCGACCAAGTCGGCTTGGACATTCTTGGGCCTTTTCCTCTGTCAACCGACGGCAACAAGTGGGTGATTGTCGCCACTGACTATTTAACCCGCTATGCCGAGACAGAGGCGCTCCCACGAGCCACGGCTTCTGAGGTAGCGCAGTTCTTCATGTGTCACATTGTATTGCGCCATGGTGCCCCAGCCACTGTTATCACAGATAGAGGAACAGCGTTCACGGCACAGCTCACGGACGAAATTTTTCAACTAAGCAACACCAGGCATCGAAAGACGACCGCTTACCATCCGCAGTCCAACGGCCTTACGGAGCGATTAAACAAGACCATCACAGACATGATCTCTATGTACATCGACGTCCAGCACAAAACATGGGATCGTATCCTGCCTTATGTGACCTTCGCGTATAATACCGCCGTACAAGAAACAACTGCGCTTCACACCATTTCGCCTTGTCTACGGCCGCGAAGTACAGACGATGCTGGACGTTATGCTTCCGTGCCACGACGCCGAGCACCTAACTACTTACGCCGAAGAATTTGCTCAGCACGCTGAGGAAGCTCGCCAGCTCGCGCGGCTGCACATCGGTGAGCAGCAACACGCAGATGCACGGCGCTATAACATCCGTCACCGGCAAGTGCGCTACAGTCCCGGAGACCAAGTGTTGGTGTGGACCCCTGTTCACCGCCGTGGCCTTTATGAAAAGTTGCTCAGCCGGTATTTTGGCCCCTACAAAGTGCTGCGCCGCATTAGTGACGTGAACTATGAAGTCGTTCCAGACAGTGCGGCGCAAACACGACGTCGACAACCACCTAGTTCTGACGTAGTTCACGTCGTACGCATGAAGCCCTACGTGGCGCGTTCGTGATTTTTACGCTCCCATTTGCACCTAATGCACTTACCTCTCCGTTTCTAGAGAGGTAGAGAATTGTTTCTAGCTACGCTGCTGTAGCTCTCGCTGTGTTCTGTGCGCGAGCATCTTCATTGAGCGTCTGTTGTTTTTTTTTTTTTTTTTTTCCTTTCCCACACCACTTCTTGAGCATCGAGCCGATGCTCTTTCCGAGGAAGGGGGGAAATGTCACCTGGTAGTAGTGGGAGTAGGGCAAGCGCAGAGGCGCAAGAAGAAAGTGCGCGTGCTAACCGCCCCACTCGATAGCTAGCTCTCGCCGCCGTTTTCTCCAGAGCCCAGCCGCTCTCATTAAACGTCGTCAGCCCCCTTTTGAAGACGCGTGGCAATATGTACACCCGTGAGCAAAAGTACACGGACCTGGGGTTGCGCGATCAAGCCAATTTTTTTCCTTTGCCTGTGAATGCAACTACAGTCTTCAGGACTCAGTCCAAACTTGGCATTGTGAACTTTTCAGTGTACCTGGTAATTCCAGTTTATGCTTCGTAATTACGAAGAAATTCAGTTTTTTCATAGACCCTGTGTGTCCGCATAGGTATATAGCACTTTTCTTTTCTTTTTTCGTCAGTAATGCCTTACTTTTAAGTTATTGCTAGGGGTCTTCAAATAGCGAAGTTACCTAATTGAATTGAATATGAATATTTGCAAAAAACAATCTTTCAAGTTAAAAAAAAAAGGGTCAAACAATCTAGTTTAAAAAAAAAGGGTTGTGTCGAGTCCATTTGCTAAAAAGAAAAACAGAGAGAAGACTATTTAGAATATTTTATATTCTTGTACAGCATTCTTGGTCAATGACAGGTAATTATTGAGCATTATTTATATGTGCCATGCATTTGCACTGAAATTGGTGCTTCACTTCAATCGTGGCTTTCCTGCAGCACAATCATTGGGGACAGTGATGATTTGCATAGGACTCCATTAAGTGTTATCCCTTATATTCGAACCGAAATCAATATTTGACAGTTTCGAATAATGAATTCTCCTAACAAATACCAAGTGAACAACTAAGATTATTCGATTCGTATTCGAAGTTCCAAATATTCGTACACCCCTAATTTTTGCTCTTTCAAAAAAGTTTCCATAAAATTAATGCCACATATTAAACACACCTCCCAACTTTCCTTCTGTATTTTATGGGGGTATTAAAAAAAAGTGTGTTCATTATGTGAGTAAATACGGTAGTTTGTGGCACCATCTATACGGAATAACAAGAACGAGCTAACATTCGTAATCTGTAGCCTCCAAGTTCTGGCAGCACTCATTGGCTTGCCACGCATGCCGCCAGATCTCAGAGGCCATGTACAGCTTGTGGGTTCTTGGTGTCTCACAGGAGACCAACCACCGCGGGTTCGAGCTTAGCGAGCCACAGGGCCGCGTCAGTCGTCGCCTCCAGCACCGCTCGCGTGCGAGCTCAGAGGCCGCAAGGGGCTACCGAGCGACGCACGCAAAACACAGTAAAGCCCTGAGTTGACGGAAACCGTTTACTGAAACCGTCGGCACCAGCACTGCACAAACGCCCGCACGGAGGGGAGCCAAAGGGGTCCCGCACCAGGGCGAAAATACAATAACAGGCGCCTATAGCACGTCGCGGCGAGAGCACAGGCTCAAGCTGGGACACGCCGCTAGGAAAAGTCCCGGCGGCTATGCTACCAATGGGTCAACTCGCGAGAGCACGGGCAATATCCTTCGGCTTAGGCTTTCGGCAAGTGCGGCTCGGCGGGGTACGACCTCGCGCGAGCACTAATGGCACCGCTCATCGGCTTAGCGTCGGGAAAGGATCAGCACAAAGTACGCGCTCCCCGCACGGGCAAAGGCACCGTGCGCGAGCTCCAGTCCTAGTCACAAAGGTGTCGGCGGACGAGAGGAAAGCATGAACGTACCGTGCGCTGGTCCCGGAGAGAAGTCCACGCTTCGCCGCTAGCAGCCGACAACCGGCCGTGTAGTGACGTCAGCGCCCCGCCCTCACCGCCAACCGCCTAAAGCCCCTTGATGTTAGAAAGTAGCGACACTCTCCCCCACGCGCGCATGGCACCTACCTATGTAACATAGGTAGGTGCCATTTAATGTGATGTAAAATTAAGCCTCATTTTTATGTCGCAAAATGTAACATATTTATTACATGAAAGGCATTGGAGATCTGAAACTATTTACCACCAAATGAGTGGAGTGACATGTTTCTGTAACAAGCAGCCACAGCACATCAGCTGCACTCGTGACTAAGATATTGTATGTCGTCTATACTGGAAGCACAAATATTCATATTTAGTTTGTGATTTGATTTAAACTTGCGTCCACAACTTGTAGTTGTAATATATGAAGGAGAGCTTCCGTTGAAAACATTTCATATCAAAAACAGCTGCCCTGTGGTAGACACGGAGTGAGACCTCTATGACTGCACTGCTTGCCTAGCTTCCGCAATGTTACCTGCTTGTGATGTGCAGGTTCTTTCGGTTAAGGGTTTCAGACCCTTAAACGAAAGACCCCTGAGGCTGAGCCTCCCAGAACCCAATTGAGGACAAAGCCGTTTGTTGTAGAACGCACACACAAAACGTTTAGTATAACTAGAACGAAAAGAAAACCATAAACCGAACACACAAAGATAACATGAAAGATGTAGCTAGAACGCTAATGATATCAGGCAAGTTCGGGCAGGCTGCGCGTGTGAGTATGCACTACAGTCTCGACACGGCAAAGCGGAGATGAGACGATAAGAGAGGTGGCGTCGTTCTCACCAATGGTCGGGGTGTCGAATCGTTGACCGATCTACCAGAGCGGAGCAGCTCTGGCGTGGAGAGAGAAGGCAGGTGGCTTGGCAGCACGGGGAGACGGCGGCGGCGTTCTAGCTGGGCAGCTGGTTGTGGAACTCGGGCCCGTGACCCGACAGCTCTCGTTCTGCCCACGGGCGCAGACGCTCGCCGCCCTCGGGCAGCAGTTCCCGAACGGATGGAGTAGCGATGCCCAGGAATGGGTTGGCAGGAGGCCCCGGCCGGGTGAAGTCCTGTGTGGCTCGGGTCCGGAACCCAACGGCCGTCTTAAACCTCTGATCCAGTGGCCGACCTTCTCCTCGTGCCGCTTCTGGAACTCCTCTCTTCTGCCAACGCGGCTCGTTTTTCTACCGCTCTGGCCGATTTGTCGTTTGGTCATTGGCCGCTCAAAGCTCCGTGTTTTCTTGTGATTGGATGCTTTTACTTTTATTTTCTTCTCTTGCGCCGCGCGTTCACGTGTCGACCGCTCTTCGACATTGTCGTCTTTAGCCAACACGGAATTCACCTCGGAGCGCGCACTCCTTGTCGTCTGCTTCTCGTCTCCTGAATCCACCACACTGTGTCGCGCACTTCACACACCACACTGCTTTGTACAAAACGGAAATGGTGATGAATTGTCATGAATGCTTTGCTGTTGAAGCTTCATGACACAAATCTAAAGCAAATACAAGCACTAGTTGGGAACAACAAACGTGCCAAACAGTACAAAATGATGACTTGATAGATCTGAAGCGGGACGACACCCACTTTGGCAACACTGTCATGTATAATATTTTTCTGGCGCTGTCGTCTACTCGCCTCGTTCGTCATTTGGATGCTCTTTGCAGCTGGATGGGCTGTAGAATCATTATCTGCGGAACATTTGTTTGCTGAGCCCTGAGCCATCCATCATGTGGATACACCATTACGGTATCATTTATCGTAATAGCGTGTCAGCTGAGTACAGTGTAATTGACACAATGCTATGAGCTAGCGAAATTGTAATACAGACATTTTATGATATACATTGTGTTGTGTAAATAAGGGAGACATTTATAAGGAGCTGCTTCAGCTAAACCATTGACTTGGTTATGTTTCATATACGCACAGAAGTGGCATTTCGTAGTGCACTTTGTTTAATATCGTGTTTGAATGTAGTATTTGCCTGCTTTGTCCAGAATTAAAGGAAACTGCATATTATTTGTAACGATGCCAGATGTGTAGATTTTCTTAGCTGCAAAATGATAACACCTCAGTCATGGCTACAATGAAACGTGGTGCTCATTGTGTTTTGCTTTAACAATGTCGATGCATCATGTCTTACAGTTGACAGTGCAATTCAGCTTTCGGTCCCACAAAACCACAGGTGGTCTGTAGTTCTGAATTATTATGGATGCAACACAGAATGCACCTAACTGTAGTATGCTACTTCAAGTGCAAGCAAGCTAGTGGTTTAGATGGAATAGTAATTTATGCTTGGTTGCCTTGATTGGAGTTTTGATTTTTTGCTTTGTGTGGCATTGACAAGGTGAAAGAAATGTTGCTTCTTTATTCAGGCACCCCGGTACAAATGTTCAAGCTTGGCTTTCCATATAATGTAAGTTTCATCCAGACTGTGTTAATAATTGTATGTTCCTTTTGGTGCTCTTTTACGTCAGGGCTGTGGGAATATGTTGCAGTAAAATAGCATTTCATCATGATAAAATATTGTGTTATGACTGCTGTTCTAGTTCTGCACTTAATCACTTTATCACTATCATTTTTTCTAGTTCTACACTTTATCACATTTCAACAAAGCATGAGTATTCTGCATTAAGCCTTTTCCTGAAGGTCATTTTTATTTCTTACATGAAATTAGGTATACACACCCTGTTTTATGCGTGACTGAGAGTACTATAATCCACAGTAAAATAATAATAATTAAGAAAACAGTTGTCACCCATCATTACATTCAGAATATCAAGTATTACACTTGATATTCTGATATTACACTTGAAGTTGTGTAGCATTTCATCTTTGTGCCTTTATTGTTTAAAACTTTTAGATGCAAGTGCTCTGCAATAGTTAGCAGTCATATTAAGGTTGGAAATTGACCTTCATAACAAGTTGCCTTTCATGTGAAGTCATGTTGCTTAGTTCAGATAGCCATATTGCCATTTCTTGAAAGATTACACTTTCATGAATTTTCTGTAAAGTTTACAAATTCAGGCTCGTTATGTCTTTTTGTAAATGTGTCAAGTTTTACAAAAAATAAATTGGATTTACAAAAAAGTTTAATTCGTCTTTCTCCTACCATACCCTTGGAAGTCTTCTGATTGTGAAAAGACATTAGAGCATTACCTTCTTTCAGAAAGTTTATTCAGACAAGTTTCTCAAGCTAGCAAAATCAGCAACGACCAATGTCGCTGAAAAAGTCATTGTGATCTAAAAACAGTGTGTTACTTGTCAGTTTGTGTAATTCCAAGTTTGCTCTTGCTGGTGTGCTGTGTCTGAATGTAAACCATCATTAACAAAGTGCGTATGTATCTCACAAAAGGTGTGTTGTCAAGGCAATCTCTTTAAAAAATGTGTGCTATTCCCCCCTCGTCCCTTTCAGTGATGTGTCAGTGGGATTCTTATTAATTTTGAAGTTCACAGAGGTATGTAGTTGGTACTTTCTACTGTTAGTTTAGGTTGCCATGATAACAGCTTTTGATGTAGGTAAGAAATCTGCATTTGTACAGATCATTCCAAAGATTGTGCATCAACTGGAGACCGGCTGTGTACTAGACCAAATTGAGGAACAGGGTGCATAGGTGCTAAGCAAGCACACTGGTGTAGCCGCTTGCCTTGCACTAATGAGTGCGCACAATAAAGTAACTCATTATAAATGGTAAAGAAAGCAAGAAATGGTGACCTGCTGATGTGTATAACTTCTATCGCATACATGCCATTCAGTCAAACACACAAACACTATGAACACATCAGAGTTGGGCGAGTTGCTTAGCACCATTCGTTTGTCTTCTTTGATCGTGGTTTTCCTAAGCCAATGTGCCCAAGATGGACTACGAGCAGAAACTAGTTTCTTGTGCTAGTGTTCACAGTGGGACCTGCTCAGTGGGCACAGCGTTGTTTCAGTTCTCCCTATTGTGATGCTGAATTTAAATTTTTATCTTGTTGATCAAACAAACTGTTTGTAAGAATGTGGTAAACAAGGACTTTGTCTTTCAAGTACGGTAAAACTTCAATTTAACGAACTAGTATGGGAACCAAAGGAAAGTTTAACTGAATCTTGGCGTAACTGAAGCATCCCTATAACAGCCAATTATGAAGACTAAGAGCATGTGTAGAGCATTAAAATAAGACTTGAAGCATTATTGACAGTTTTGATTCCTAGCCTTGGATAGCCACATTTCTATGGGTTTAAAAATGCAAGAATGTTCGT